>NC_136892.1:28067386-28127201 GCF_949152265.1 Phoxinus phoxinus
CATACACTTTGCAGAATCTGTGAAAATGTTAATAATTTTAATAAAATAAGAGGGATCATAAAAATGCCATCTTGTGTTTTTTTTTTGTAATGTACTGAATAAGCTATTTCACATAACAGATGTTTACACACAGTCCACAAGACAAAATAATATCGGAATTAAAATGATTACTTAATTATTTAGCTTAATTACAATTAGCAATTACCTGTTCAAAAAAAAGTTTACATATATGCAACATGCAAGTGTCTTCTGTAGCTTCTGGAGGGCAGTACTGAATAAAAAATAACATGCAATTGTTATGATCCCTTTTATGTAGTTAAAATTATTAACATTTTCACAGATTCTGCAAGGGGGGTGTAAACTTTTGAGCACAACAGTATTCATGATCTGCTGCTAATAAAACTAGCCTGGAAAGAATTTCAGCACAAAAGAGCCTTTTACAACTGATCTATTCTAACAAAAATAAATCCCAAATTAAAATAATGACTGTAATTATGTATAAAAAGTGTTTCAGGAAATACAATACCATTCATTGGAATAACACATGATTCAAATTCATTCAACAACTGAGATTGTATCACACAAATTTCAATCAAGTTACATACCACTGCAGTTAAAAGGCCACCATTTTGGAAAGACATGCATTTCTTCCTGATGCTTCAATTAAGCAATATCAGATTTAAGGACTGTTGCATAATGAAAATGATCTAATCTGCTCTTTTACAGACAATGTTCATATAGTTTCCAACCTACCAACAATGGTCCAGGTTGAGGTTCTCACCAGACTCCCAGCAGCCAGTGAGTAACTTACAGCGTGCAAAAACACGATTATTTTTCGGTGGTGCAGCAGGTGTTGTCTGGATGTGTGGAGTCATGGGACACATGGGTGATCTGGTTTCGAGTCAGGGTGTGACTGTCGTCTCAATGGTCTCCTGTCACTCTCTGGTCCTGTTTACACCTGGTATTAAGATGCGTTTTGGTCCCTCGGATCACAAATGGACGACGCTAAATGCAGGTGTAAACTGCGTTGTCTCTGTCTAATAAATAAAAATAAATAATAAATTACATTTATAATACTATTCTTAAGTTAGAAGGCAAAATGTCAAGGGAAATAAATCCAAAAGATGCGAACTATAATTTTGGATCCTAATAAAGGGTAAGATGTTATATGAATACTGATTTTAAAAAATATATGTTAGTATATGTCTACTATATGTCTACTAAAAATATTAATATGAAAAAAAAAAAACTGATTTATTTTCATTTTTTTTTCAGGTTTACTAACTTTTCTTATGTAGTTGTAGTTTTGTAGAATTCTCTCAAAAGATCCTTTGTTAAAAAGATCAATTGTTTCTCACAGGTAGTTCACGTGAGGTTGTGATAATATACATATTGAGAAGTCTGCCCATCATCTGTCTGCTGATGACGTTCTTTTACCTGAACAGGGACGACAAACAAGCAACCGTGTCAAAACCAGGTAACTGTTCAACATATCAGCACAAAATTCACAATGTAGTTTAGTTTTTTGTTTAGCCTTTAACCAAACAAACCAGAGATGAAGAATCACAACATTGAAACTTTTGATTTGAGTCAGATATGTATTTAAAAACTGGAAATAGACTATATGCTTAACAGTTAGATTAAAAAAAAAAGATAAAATCCCAGAATTGTAAAATGCATTATCTACAGTTTCAACAGTGGTGGGCCGTCAGGGCCAGCAAGGCCTTCTCTGCTGGCCTAAACACTATGAGAATCACTGACTTGCACTTTATTTTATTTTTTTAATGAATGAGTATTAAATTATTCCCAATAGTCCATTCTCTTAATTTCATAGCTTTTCTCTTGGTTTCTCTTGCCAGGACTGATTTTGAAGGCAAATGTCCCGCTGATCTCATTGATATCGTTCAAAAATCTGTGTGAGAGCTTGTGTCAGCTGTAACGTTACACATCGTCATGTTTTGCGGTGTTTTCCCTGTTTAACGTTACTGCTTCTATCGAGCATACACTCTCAGCACTAAAGCGAATTAAAACTTATGACAGAAATACGACGGGACAGACTCGACTTTCAGCACATTAACCTCGATGGCGATAGAAAAGGTTGTTGGGACTGAAAAGCACAGACAACCTGTACAACCAAGTAATTCAAGTCTTTTTGAGGAAAGAAATTAGGATGGATTTTGTGTAAAAAATAATCAGTTTTGGAGAGTAGGCTATAATGCATTTTTGCCCCCGTTTTTGTCCGTGCTGAATATGATTTTCTTCCTTATTTTTCTTGTAAATTTATGATCGAAACAACTTTTTTATTTCCAAACATTTACTATTGTAGCCATTGAAGGATAAGACAGGGAGGATCCGTTTCTGAATTTATAATCGGAACGCAAGAACCACTGTACACAAAAGCCGAACTCACTCGCTCGTTTCTCTCTACCCGGCCTTTCGCGAACTCACCGCATTAACCCTATAACTGCCGGTGCAAAATAAAAACAGGAATTTCACAACAATTATAGAGAGTATGTGCGTGCGCTGCTACACTATTAAAAGTTATTAATTCAGGGTGGACATCACTGAAGGCCTAGGTGTGAAATGCACGGCCCGCCACTGAGTTTCAAGGATAAAAATATTCCCAGATGATGCAAGAATAATGCACAAAAGATTAAAAATTAATTATTTGATTACATTTAAAAACTAACATTAAAGCAAAATCGCTCTTTTACAACCCATGACAGTGACTCAGTGACAGCAAATAAAATTGCTATTTTCAACCTGTTTTGTATTGTTATAATAATGGAATGAAATTCCTTTTTATTCATCAGCAAAAGTCCTCCAAATGATGCAAAATGCATCATTCTGCTGAGTATTAAGAGCTCCAGGGCTTTCGTGAAAACTTCAGATTGTACTTCCGCATTTTTTTCTCCCCTCCCACAGACAGTCTGATCAGAAGAGGGTTATTAACAGAACAGTTATTGTAAGAGTAGGTTTATCAATGAAAATTGTATCATACGTTTTCTACACTTTAAAATGATGGTAAAAAACACTATGGCAACAGCTTATTACCTGTCCACTATGGTGTTTTACTTCTGGAGGTGGAGCAGAAGGTGCTCCTTGTTAGCCTGGTTCTACCAGACTCTCGTACATTTCATTTGTACAGAGAGTCTGGCCTCTCTCCTTTGACAAACGTTAACTTCTTTGAAGGTGGGTACTCTGTTGAAATTTAAAACTATTGGATCTGCCCAGAGTCACTCTGGATCTGCCATAACCAGTCGCTAACGTTTGGTCGTGACGTATGACGACTCAAACTAGCGCACAACCTCAACGTCATCGTTCTCAGCCACTCCCTCTGTTCGCTGATTGGACCGGTAAAAATTGACTGGAGAAAACCCAAGAATATACCACAATCCCAGACGTAGTTCTGAAGGAAAATGAAAATTGAGCGGAATTACGTAGGAGGGCGGAGCCAGGCTAACTCCTTGTTCCTCTACTTACAAATTAACTGATGGAATGGCAGTTTCTTTCAGTTTTCCCCCCGTTTGACCTTAAACACTGTGTCCTTTATCCACTGCATACAACACTCTGGATCTTTCACTGGAAACCAAAAATACAGTATCTCATTCCTGCTAAACATTTACTCTTTTATTTTTGCACCCATGAACAATTCAAGTTGACACTATAATGATCAAATGATTAAAAGTATTTCCCACTAAAGCAAAGAAGTATTTGACTCTGGTCAAGCGTATCCATAGAAGACTGGGCGTGGCATAGTCCCTTTAAGACAAGTAATTTCACTCGGCTACCATCTTTGAAATGCCTCTCGGGCATGCAAGTGCATTTTCTATCTCTTTGAATGGGGAAACATAAAATCCTCCAAAACTGTTCGCCAAGCTTACGATTAAATTACATATTTGAAATAATTGAAAACAACTGTCTCATAAATTTTGTTTCTAAACTCTCGAATCATGACAGAAAATGTAATTTTTCAGCTGGATCAAGCTAATGCGCATGCGCAGTGGAAGCACGCGTCTGACTGTTTCTATAGGAACCGGAGCTTCTAACGGCAGCTGCAGTGACACGATGACGATCAACCTGCGATTGGCTCTTATTTAGAAGGCGGGACTTATTCTGCCACATGCCCAGTGCATTATGGGTGTTGAAGTTTTCCTACATATTTGGCAAAAGAGAAAAGACAACAGCCCTTTTTCTTCTGTTTTCTCTTGTCAGGTAGCACCAATATGATTTTTTTCCGCCTTTCTACCGCATAGCCAGCAAAGTTTTATTTTGTTATTTACTTTTGTTAAGATCACTAAACCCTTGACATTCAGATTTTAAAGCCGCAGCAGTGAACTTGTGGTACATGGTTTAATTTGAATATAGCCAGTGTCTAACAACATCTCAGACCGTTTGTTTTCATGCATGAGCACCAATGCACTTCTTTTATCTCTTTGTTATGACAAAGTGTGGTAAGCAAATTTAAATAATAGCACAGTTAAAGTAGTTAAAGTAAGTTTATACCCTTAGATGTTGCTGAGTTCTTACTGATTTTCATATGTATATATTCATATTTCAATCCAAATCTGTAGAATCAGAAGAAGGACTGGATGAAGACCTGAAGGCCGAAGAGACACAGAGAAATCAAACTGAACTTTCTGAACAGGAGAAAGGGAGAGACAACTCAGAGAAACCTGAAGTTACCGCTGCTGCAACAGAAGAAAAGAAGAATGAAGAAAAAGAGACAGTTGTAGTTGTGGACGTTGAACAAGGTTTATCTGCATTGCATGGCAATGAAAACAAGACCGTTTCTGTTCTGGACATCTCAGAAAAGACTAATCTAATGGCTGATGTTGAAGACGTGACCGTTTCTGTGCTAGATGGCATTGTTTCAGCTCTGTGAGAGAGACAGGAAATGGAGATATGTGTGCGCTGTTCAGGTCTATGATGTCACTTCCTGTATCATAGCCTTTTTGCGGTCTAATAATGGTTTGCAATGACTGTGACTGAATTCTTACAGTAGATTGTATCGAAACTTGAAATATATATATATATGTAAAAAAGTATTGTTCAACTTCATGCATGAATCTTTCTGTGTTTTTTTGTGGGCTTGTGTATATGGTTGTGTGTCCGGGGGAGAACGAGTGTGAGATCAGTTTTGTGATTTGACAAAAATGAGATGCGTGGTCGTTTGGGGGGGGGGGGGGGGGGGGGGGGGGGGGGGGGGATGTTCAGAGAAAGTCTGAGAGCATGAGTGTCTCATGCGTGTGAACGGTTGTGATGTGGGAGTAAAGCGGAGTTCACATTCTCAACAGATGCTCAGAAATGAAGTGTTCCTCCAGACTCCTGTGTGGGTTCCTCATATCATGCCTTTGTTTCAGAGGTAAGTGCCGCTCAAAACACCTTCCTGAATGGAAAACCAGCACAGACTTTCAAGGATACTATTCAATATTAGTGCAAAATAAAGTAAATCAAATGTTCGTAGAGCTGTGAGATGATGCTGCCTTCCTCATTCAGCTGGAGGCATTATTTTTGTAGCTATTTTAATAAACGCTTACAATTTAATAAACACTTATTTATCATGTATTGATGTCACATTGTAGCTCTGTATAGAATAATCTGAATTGTATTGCTTTGTGTAACTTTTTATCTGATTTGTCCTTTGATATTTACAAATTAACTTGCATATTTTTTGCATGTTTCTACGTTACAGTAGTGCTGGGTAGATTACTTACAAATTGAAGTCCATTACTGAATACAAACTACATTATAATTGTAGTTAGTAACATAATCCATTACATAACGCATTTTGGGTAAATATAATCGGACTAGTTTTTGATGACTTTTAGATTACTTTTGATACAACGTGTTTATAACATTAATTTGAATGGTAAAAAAAAAAAAACATATTTATAAAAAATACAAAGAGAAAGAACATTTATTCCATTTTTGTTATCAACAAAATGAAGTGCATTAATCGTACCCCAGGGTTTGGGAAGGAATAGAAGGGGGTTATGGAATTTTTTTATGTCATTATAGTCAATTGACTAATGGCCGGTCTGTGTGTGCAATTCCACAAAACCTTTGAGAAAATAAAAAATGTAAAGATAAAAAAAGAAGAATTTATTGCCATTTTGTGAATATTAAGTAATAATGGAATCATTTTTTTTTTTTACCAAATTCTGATTATGAGTATTTTAAAATGTAATATAATCTAATTACAATTATTTAATTTTTAGAATCTGATTATGTTATCCAGATTACAAATAATCAGTTACTTGGTTACAATTAAGAGTAATCCGTTATCAGGTGACATGTCCGTTGTCAAAGAAATGTCCATATTGTAGAAATGTACAGTTCTAAGATAATACAAATCATGAAGTTAGCTAACGTCATGTATTCATTTAACCAGAAAAAATTAGCAATGATGACATGTTGCGATCATAATGATTACAATACATGGAAAATATGGCAGATATGAGCTGATATATTTAGACCGAAATGAGTTATGGGTTTGTTTTATATGTTTATTTATGAATCACCTATAAAGTAATTATGTGTCATATATTATCATCTATATAGCACATAATAGTAGCCTACTTACGCTAAAACTTTAGCAAAATGTAAAACTTTACAACACAACAGAAAAAGAAACATGAGCAAGTTCCTTGGAAAAAGGATATTTTTCAATGTTAGCAAAAAACATTGGACGAGTAAGAGACTTTTATTTAGATGTTTCATAACTATTCTGGCCCATTATGTAAGACATTAATTAAAATAAAAAGTATTGTAAATGTTGTAGGCCTATATGTTCTTTTCTCTTTTCCACTTTTTTTTTTATCAGTGGCTTTTGTCATCTGATTTTTGTTGTTGTTGTTGTCAATTAAAGACGTGTTTCCACAGGTCTTCAAATCCAATTAAGCAAAATAAAATTCTACATGACGGACAGGATTGCATCCTGGAAAAATAATCTATTTAAATATATATATATATATATATATATAAATGTTTTTTTTAAATGTTTTTTTTATGAAGTTATACTTTTTTATGGTTCCTGTTTTATAAGGTTAAAATTATTTTTTTGCTAACAAATTCAAGTCTGAGTAATGGAGTCCCTGAAGATTCAAACTACAACATCAAGAACAACAGCCATAAACATTCATGTATTTCTCGTTTGTTGTTGTTTCTCAGTCACAGGTTCAAGTGAGAAGCTGACTGTGAATCAGAGCCCATCTAACATCACTGTGAGTGAGGGAGATTCTGCTAATATCAGCTGCTGCTGGAATAAAACACACGGACATAAAGTTGCTTGGTACATCAATGAGATCAGACATTCAGGAGTAAAGGATAAACTCCAAGAGCATCACACACAGAACTGTTCAACGCTCCACCTCACAAACATACTTAAAAATCATACAGGTCATTATGTTTGTGAAGTGACTCGAGACATTCCAATCCTGCTTCAGGTGAACGGAACTAGAACATATTTATCTGTCAGTGTCAGACAACTACAGAAGACAACGACTGGTAAGATTATACCATCACAATATAATTTTTTTCTACACATTCCAATACAGCTAAAAGACTAGAAGACCACCATTATTAAACTCATACAATATTTGATCTAATTCAGTATATTTCTTCTGTTGAAGTTCCTCCCTCAACTCAAACAACTATAGCGCATACACCCACAATCCCAGTATCAGTTCCCATCCTCCCGTTGTCCCTGGCCGCCGCCATCGTCCTGGTGACCCTCTGCTTGACCTTCAGTCTCTGCAAGATGAGGAACTCCTGTAAAACATCAGGTACACTTCATTTTCATACTGAGACTCATTACACTCTTAGAAGAAAAGGCTCTATATACAGTAGAACCTTGAAGGATTCAGTCAGGCGCTTCATATATAGAACCTTTTGGAGTTTAGGGTTCATTATGGGCTCATTTTGTGAATTTAGGTTTAATATTTTTGTTTTTTTTTTGGGGGGGGGGGGGATTACATTTAATTTCTTAGAAGAACTGGAAATAAACATTAAATAAACATTAAAGTATTATGTAATCATTTAAGACAGTTCTCCTTTTGGCATAAAGGGTTCATAAAGAGTCATGAATCATACGGTTATTAGAACCCACTGAAGATTTTTTTGAAGAGTGTACTGGCGTGTTTGTATGTTGAAGACATGTGCGCTGCATTCCTTTATCGTCTGCTGACTATTTTAGTTTTTCCTGCAAAGCTGAGATATTAATTGTTCATTAAAAGTTTTTTGACACCACTTTTACTCAGTCCAATACTGAACTCACAACCAGTGTCCATTTATTATTCATTTCAAGGACGGATTGGACATTTTCTTCAGCTGACTTAACAACAGCACGCTGTCATGCAAAAATCCAGACACTCACTGACTAACTGAGCAGTGTATGATGCAAGTGCATGTAATATGAAAAGTAGTGTAGCCTATGTCAGAAAGTTGCTGTGTGAGGTCTTTTGTGTCAAAGCTTGTCAGAGTTTGTGACGGTGTGGC
The DNA here is from genome assembly GCF_949152265.1 of Phoxinus phoxinus. Classification (NCBI taxonomy): domain Eukaryota; kingdom Metazoa; phylum Chordata; class Actinopteri; order Cypriniformes; family Leuciscidae; genus Phoxinus; species Phoxinus phoxinus. The sequence goes on from NC_136892.1 coordinate 28,075,886, forward strand.
CCCTCCGCACAGGAAGTGTAACTGTTGAGCTTATTCAAACACACATTTTTACATTACTTTTAAAAGTAACAGTTAAAGTAAAACAATTAAATAATAATTACATTTCTATGAAAATTACTTCTAAAAATGATTTATAAGTATATTAATTTAAAAACATGAATTTTTATTTTGTTTATTTTATTTTTATATTTTTTATAAAAATAAATGTTACATTGTTCTCAAATGGTGAGTTGCAACCCCCAAACAGCAAGGAAAATAATGTTAAAAAGCAACAAAATAATAATAATAATCATACTCAATTCTATCATTTGGTTTTATGGATAATTTTATTTCCATATGGACTATGGAAGTCAATCCCCACAACTGGGTGAGTAAATTATGACACATTTCATTTTTGGGTGAACTATCCCTTTAAATGAAACCTGAAAACACACACACACACACACACACACACACACAAAACACTAACTACCGTAAAGAAATGACAAAAACACACCACAAAATTACTCACATTTTAACTAAGTTTAAACTGATAATGTAAAATACACAAAAGAAAAGCTGATTGAGGATCTCTTCCCTCAGAACGAGTGGTGATTCGCCAGACGTCACACAGTGAGGGTGAGGAGCACGAGCACATGGAGGAGGAGGACGGCAGCACTGGCTCCTCTCGGGGGTCTGTCCAATGGGTAAGTGAGATCCGGCCTCGTGAGAAGTCGTAATAATACATACAAGATGGCAAAATTGTATATGTTGAGTCATGTATTAACACACAACCCTAACCTAAGTTATAGCCTATACCTAAGCTCTGTTCGGAATGTATTACTTGCATACTACATACTGCAAAGTATGTACTGTGTATTATTTAGTAAAAACACAGTGTAGCAATGCTACAGTCAATCTTTAGCATGCTACATTGGTGTCACATGACCTCATGATGCTGCATGTCCACTAAAGTTAATTTTATTCACAATGGTTTCAAAGCAGTTTTTTTTTATTAAAAAAAAGTTTGTAAGGTCTTTATTTAGATGATTAACGTCTCATCAAATAAATAGGGTTATTATGCATTTTTCCCAATTTATTCCAATTTATTTTACTCCAATCTCTTCACTCTTCAACGTCTTGTTATCATCTGTCACACTGCACTGAAGTGCAATGTATTGTGGGATACAGATCCCACACAGTCCCAGTCGGCACTTGAATGACCTTCAGCGCTCACAATGTCTGAAATGCATTCACCTGCGTTTAAAAGACATCGAAACAGTGTCGCAACATTAGCGTTAATTCGAATGGCAAAATCAAAACAAAATTCAACAATGATTCAACCCGTAAAGAAATGTTGAAACTTCATCTGGGAGTGTGTTCTGTGTCCAATGTATCATTTTGGCAAATGTAGTAGGTCATTTGGGTAATATGCACACAGAAATTTGCATATTCCAAAACATTCCCCCTATAAAGGACACTTGACCCAAATCAACAATAACGCATTGCAATACAGAGCACAATAAATTCAATATCTGTGAAGTACAGATGCAAGTATCCGGCTAGAGCTTAAAAAACATGTTTATCTGTTGAATCTGTCGTACTCTGGATTGTTCCGCTTGCGACATTACTGTATGATGTCATAATGCACAATCTCTGAGCAATATCTGCAATTCCACTGAGTTCTCTGAGAGCGCGCGGCGAGATCTCACCCGCGTGCATCTGAGCCTCGTTCCGTGCCAAATCTGCTCTTTTATCAGCTCTTCAAATTCTACAGGGCTCTGATGTAACATTTCCATCCATATTTCAAATGACAAGAATGTTTGTTTCATGTTCTTTCTCTCTTTACAGTATCAAGTACCAGTTTACTGGTCTTACTTTGATCTACAGAAGGGTGCAGAAGACCAATGAGCACCCGACAGGAAAGACAAACGTGATGTTCATTGAACTGTATTTTGCATTTTTCTTTGTAAATAGCAGAAACTGTTTTAATCTTCAGATACAGTGGAAACCCGTTGAGATCTTGATCGCGGTATCGGATGTTAATCTCTGTTTGTGGCAGCTCGACTGATAGTTTTGTTCTTGTTTTTAGTTCTTCGTCTTTTTGGTTCTCTGAAAAAGATGTTGCAAACTGTCATTAAAAACTACTTGGATACGTTCATGCCCAAAGTGATGCAATTCAAACATGTATATATTAGTACACAGAACACACTGTATGTGAAAAGTTTGAGTTTTATGCTGTACAGATGTCGGGTACACCTAAGATTTGATTCTGACACTTTCATAATGTGGTTTCTTTTGACCTTTGAAATAAAAGTGTGTAAAAACCATTGACTGTGATACTGGTGCCATTACGTGCGAGAAAGAAAGGAGAGGAGGGAGGTACTGTAGACGTCGAGTTTCAGGGTGGAAACGCTGGTGGTATTGACGGGTCAATGGCAGGAAATGGAAAGTGCAGTGCATCTGGTTTCCTTCTACTTTGGTTTCAGTGATGCACTTGTGTGCACTTCTGTTGACCAAACAAATAAAAGAGGTTAATAAATCAAGCAGAATAAACACACCAGGTTATTTATTATATAAGAAAATAAAACTAATGAGGCCTATTTCACTAAATATTCAGATTCTGGCTGCATTTAGAGAGACAAATGCTCCATCAGGTGAACTGGTCCTCGCCATGAATGCACAACCACATGACCTAGATTTAGTTTTTCTCTCACACATTTGCTCTTAACATTATCTGTTTAAAAAAACACACACATTGATGACCAGAATGTGTTTCTCTTCCACTCAAGTTTGCAAACATTCTTGTGCTGGTCCATTTTGGTGTGAATTTTGTTTTTCAATGAAAGGAAAGAGAATCAGAAAAAAATCATATTCTTATAGACATACACTGCCTGGCCACAAAACAAAAACAAAAGTCGCTGTTAGGATTTAAATAGGCAAATGTTTAAGAATTTATGATTGGAAGACACATCTATATGACAAAGCCAAAAAGTTCTTGACCACAAATTGATGCGCCTCTTGATGGAGATAAATGTTGTGATGTTATTTCCATCAAGAAGTGCATACATTTTGGGTCAAGATCTTGTATTGTCAATGTGTACATCAAACTCAGTCAAACACAGCAAATCCCAAACACTTTCAGTGAATTTAAGATCTGAACTTAGAGGAGCGATTCATGTGTGAAAATGATTCTTCATGCTCCTCACAACCATTCTTTCACAGTCTGAGTCTGATGAATCTTGACATTGTCATCCTGAAATATTTGCCATGATGTGTCTTCATACATGGTTGTTTAAGAAATGAAAAGCTACACACTCCATCAATTAGGGTTAGAAACTGTTGCTAAACATATAACATGCTAGAAACATAATAATCACTGCGATAATGATCCAATCATAGACTCTTAAGCATTTGCCTATTTAAATCGAAACAGTCAGGCAGTGTGTAACAGTAATTATCAGGCGACATGGTCAACGTTCTTTGAAGAAAACAACTGAGGCAGCAAATTTCTAGCACAAGTAAGAGAACACTTTAAGCTTAGTTCAGTGAACATCCAATGGCATTAGCATTGCTCATTAAAACACATATGGCCAGTTAAGCTAAAGTTTTCAACTTTCAGTCCCTACAGAACCCTCTGACCTCAGCAATTGTTTGTTTACAGTTGTCACGAAGACTGCAGGTTTATGTGTGTCATCATTAGCTTATTAAAGGTTATGGTCTGTGTAGTTGAACATTGAGGAGAGAAACCATTATGAATCGCAGCATTTTGGTTAGCCCACGCTTTAAGGGACAGTCAAAATACACGTTTCTTTCCATTCATATATAACTGGGAACTGGGAATATAAGCTCATGTGAAGAAGTTTCACATTTCGTGAAGATCGATAGAGGTCACAGTAGGCCTATGTCAGCTTAGTCACGATGGAATCAAAATTGACAGTTTTTTATGGAACATTGCAGTATTTATTCTAAATTATTTATCCGTGTAGATCATTATTTTAAATCGTGTTTACTGGCGCAAGGGAGGGACAACCTAAGGAAGCTTGTTTCTGCCACAGAATAAAAAAAAGGAAATTGCAACTTTTTAATCTAACAAATTTTTTCTAAGATCTAAGACTTTTTCCCCCTCAAAATTGCAAGTTTACATCTCACAATTCTGATTTTTATCTCAGAATTGCATGATATAAAGTCACAATTGCAAGTTATAGCCTAAAGTCAGAATTGTGTGATATAAAGTCGCAATTGTATTATAAAGTCAGAATTGCATGATATAAAGTCGCAATTAGCCTACATGTTAAAGTCAGAATTGTGAGATATAAACTCGCAAAGAAACAAATTTTTTCTCTCAGAATTTCATGTTTATATCTCCCAATTCTGACTTTTTAATATGCAATTGGGAGATAAAAGTCAGAATTGCAACAAAAAAAACGTCAAGAGTTGCGACTGCGAGTTTATTTCTCGCAAATTTCTCGTTTAAATCTCGAAATTCTGACTTTTTATAACACGCAATTGCAACTTTATATCACGCAATTCTGATAAATAAATTCAGAATTGCGACTTGTAAACTCGCAATTGTGAGATAAAAAGCCGAAATTATCTTTAAAATGTTTTATTCTGTGGCAGGAACAAGCTTCCATAACAACCTGTCACTCACAATTGATCGACCGGACCAATATGCTATCTCAACGAATCAATTCCCGATGGACAAAATCAAGAAGAAGACTATCGCTACTTCTGTTTCAAGCCTTTAACTAGATAAAAAAAACACAAACTTTTAAGCTGCAGGTTTTCACGCTAATCTCGTCTCCTGTTCTCAACGCACGCGTCACACAAACTTCCTCTGAGCGCCGCCATTTCATTTCACCTGACAGACTGCAGGAGGCCGTAACTGGATTATCATCACACAACAAAAACTGCATGTAAGTCAATAATTTAGTCGTCACCTGCGTCTGGGACACTGGCAAACACCTGCATATTGATTTTCTGTCATCACGGGGTTTAATAATAAATGTCTCCCTCAGTCTCGCATTTGTCATTCAGACTAATAGAAACTCAAGTCCAATAACAGACTCACTCAATAAACATCTCTATGCCTATATGACAGATGTGTTTGTGTATTGTAATATTGAGCTGAATTATATTTGCCTGAGTTTTATTACAAAGTCTCTCTGCCTTCATACACAAACACATAGCCTACAAATACATTAAGTGTACAAATAAATAAATAAAAGTTAAGCCTACTTTTTTTCCTGCAAAGTTTTACAACAATGACATTCACGTTCTTATTACAACAAAATATACCAAATGGAATTATGGGGATTATATAGTGTCCATAAACTTTTATTTTATTTATTTAGCCTATTTATTTAATAACATTCATTTATTTAATAAATCAATTAATTAAAATGGTCTTAGGCCTATATTTTAGATTTAAATTAAAACGGCATCTTATGTAAAGATTATTTACTTATTATAGGCTAGGTACACTTTATATATTTAGCAGAATTAATTTCAAGCATTTTGTAAAGCGTCAGAGGAAGAGGTTTTAAAACGAGAAACAAATTCAGTCAAATGTGTCCAACGGTGTTGTTTTCTTTCTCTTTATATCACCTTTTGATCATCCTTTTCATTTTCCCCCAAGCTGTCATATCAAATGTGGATTTGCTTGTATCGTTCTTTCGTACAGCTAAAGGCTGGAGACCCCTGCTCTCGGCTGTCAGATCAACACAATGATAATTCATATCAGTGGGACCTACAGTGGCAGTGTGTGTGTGTGTGTGTGTGTGTGTGTGTGTGTGTGTGTGTGTGTGTGTGTGTGTGTGTGTGTGTGTGTGTGTGTGTGTGTGTGTGTGTGTGTGTGTGTGTGTGTGGGCGAGCTATACTTCAGCAGAGATAAATTTGTACCCAGAAGTAAACTCAGTTTGACAAAAAAAACCTTTGGGGACATGCAGAAGAGATGCACTCTTAATTGGAAAAATGATATAGGCCTATATCAAAAATAGATTTGATATAGGCCTATGCGCACCATCAGCAAAAATGTAACACAAAGTGTTTTAAACCAACATGCAAAAATCACTGCTTTTTCTTTTACTGAAACATTCCCATGACGTGACAAGTGCAACTAGCCCCGGTCTCCTCTAAATGTATAGAAACACCTCGGCTGTCAGATATATCATAATATTGACGACGTGACCGTTTGTACAGCAGCATCAACAGTAGTGGTAAAACAAGTAGTGGTCACATTGCTCACAGACAATGGTTGTGTTCACCCGCACCGCTGCTGTTTGTGGGAGTTCTGGCTGGATAGTCTGCTAATAGAGATACTTTCTGTCTGAATTGGCTGAGATTACACCGCGTTGGTCTATCTCTCCTTCCCTTATTACCGCCGTCCTCATTAAGTACAGAATGAGATCTCTCTCTCATGCACACAGGCTCTCACAAATGGGATGTCAGTGTATATTTCTCTTTCCATTCATCTCCTCTTCAACCTCACCTGCTACCAGCTACAACCTTTTATTCTCTCGGCCTCTGATGTGGCTCCATACGCTGGATGTCGGCCTGGTTTCCTCTTTGAGCTCAATGTTCTCCAGGTTTAAGCGTCACTTAGAGTTTTATTTGAATATATATAAAAATGTAATTTAATCCTGTGATGTAAGGCTGAATTTTCAGCATCATTACTCCAGTCTTCAGTGTCACATGATCCTTCAGAAGTCACACTAATATGATGATTTGCTGCTCAGTTGTTATCAATTATTATTGGTGCTGCTCAGATATTAATAATGGTTCTTATTATTATCAGTGTTGAAGACTAGGAAATATTCTGTAACATTATAAATGTATTTACTGGCACTTTTTGTAAAAAAGCTGAATTTTTTTAAATGTTTCAAAAACATTTTCACGTTTTCAGCATTGATGATAATACAAACCATTATTAACTTTTGACCGGTAGTGTATATTTATTCAAATAATAAGCGGTATTACTATTATTTGGAAGAGTTAGACAATTAAAACTAGGTCTGTGGCTGTGCCCCTTGTTGTTTATCATTGATTTTTTCTGAGCATGTTAGTTTCAGGCGGTTAAACAAAAACCTGTTATAAATGTGGTTGGTGCATTTCTAACCCCGGTGAACGGCCAACATGCTCACTTCCTGTTGCAAAGGTCACGAGCTTGATGTTTTTATGTGCCTCGAGCAAACTCATGACTCTTCAAAGTCTCGCTCTGAGTATATTAACACCTTTGGTAATTCACACTCACAACATTCTGCCCTTTTCCCCGGTTTGTTTATTCCCAATTAGCTTCTTGTGGCATTTATGTCATGCGAGCTGCAGGCCGGCGGAGAGATTCTCAAGGCATCGGACTGTGGCGCTCTGGGGCCGCTTGATGGAGTGGGTTGAAACTGCGGTAAAGATAGAGGGTGGAGGAGAAAGAGTCAGACAGGAAACCCCAAACCACTCGTTGAGTTCAGCATCTATTCATTCACCCCACCACCTGGGCGTTCAGAAAGAGTGCATGTGGCCTAATACCCCTTTCATTTCACATGCTAAATGTTATACTGTGGATGGATGATGTTAACAGTGGCATTTTTAATTTAAAAAAGGAATAGGTTTCCCAAAATGCATAATTTGGTCATTGTTTACTCATCATAATGTCGATTTATATGACTTGAACACAAAAAAGTTATTTTGCTGAATATAATTGCTGCTCTTATTCCAATGAAAGTGGATGGGGACTGGGGCTTTATTTAATTTTTTTTTAAAAATTATAAGCACCATAAATGTACTCCGTATGACTTGTACATTCTAACTCCTCTGAAGCCATACAATGATGAACAAATTAAAATGTACGTCGTTGTTTACTAACAATGTTCCCCCTCCTCATAGCTCTCAAAATTGTTTTGTATTTGCATATGTTCATCATGTTAGACATTATTGATGAACGATCACAAGACACAGAAGAAACCAATTACGTTTGATGTCAAGCCTGGCTTCATAAGACTTGAAATATAGTCATATGGACTACTTTTGGTGCTTTTTTTTGGTCAGTCCCCATCCACTTTTATTGTACACTCATAAAAGAGCAGAACAGAAATGATAAAATAACTAGCCAAAAAATAAAAGAAACAATAAAGCAAAATAGCTTAATATAAACTTAAATTTCAGTTTTTGGGTGCATTGGTTCAGCCTTCAGCGGCATTGGTTCTAGAAGTATTTTTTATTTGTTAAAGCATTATGTGCCATGAATCAAACCAACCAGCTGAGGTGGTGAGATGATTATACTATGATTATAGCATTACAAACTTTGAATTTAAAGCAAAAAAGTATTTGAAAATCAGACAAAAATACAAAGGTACAAGACTGTGTACTTAACTGCTTAGTGAGAGAAAGAACTACAATCCCATGAAGCATTGCGAGCAGCACAATCGAATTAAAAATAATGAAGAAATGTCAAACTACTTGCATAATTTTTTTTAATATAGTATAAAAACAATATATTTTATAGTTTATTGCTAAATATGCATATATATAATCAGATATTTAAGTATTTTGAGAGTGACTCGATTGGGGCACTCGCGGTTTTTCATCCTTTGGCACGTTTAGCTTGTTTCGAATTATCTGTAGAGCATCATGGGTAATGTAGTTTTCACCACAAATTCTGATGTTAAACACGATTATTTTAAAACTTAAGGTCGAAATAATGCAGGCTTCATCAGAAGCAAATACTATCCATTAACAGCCTTGTAGCTCACAGGGCTGTCTTTAAAGGTTTATGTTATCGTTAAAAATCAATTTCCCTATGAAATTATTTCTATTTATCTATTGTTTCCTGTATTTGTAAACAGAATATACCTATTATTGTCTGTGTGAATCTAAAGAAAAGCGACACAGAAACAGTCTTTACACAATAACCCAGAATATTTATTTTACAACAGTCAAATTATGACAGCAGCAGAGAGACGGGGGCAGAAAGAATCAGCCGGGATAACACTAGTTTAAAGGACCTGAAGGAAGACATAGTGACATTCAGATCTGTCTTTACTGAGACAAATTGCAATGTGTGGTAGAACTGCATGTAACCAGTAACCTGATGAAAAAAGGTTTTCCAATTTCCAATATGAAATAGAAAACAGAGTAGAAAACTATGAGGTACAAAACACATGTAATTTGGAAACGGCAAGTGAGAAATAAATCGTTTTGCGGAGAGACAGAGAAAAGTGTGTGTGGAGTAATTTCACAGAGGAGCTGTTTGTACTGTGCATTAGTCTGCTCAGATGTGATTCTGTTTGTCTTTGTAATGAAACGTTGCAACAGGGTGTTGAAAACAAAGCAAAAGGTCACAGTAAAACTGTCAGGAGTGAACACTCCACCTGCAATGCCTGCTGAGTACAGATAGCCTAGAGAACAAAAGTGCTCAAAAGAGTCATATTATTAAATATTCCACGCAGCCCCCCGAAAATTAGCTGTTAACTTCGTAATGTGTATTGTACACTAATTCGTGATCGCCTTCATAAAATATGAAACCGGCGGCAGGCTTCGGCTCATCCCCGTATATTAGTCTGCGTTATTCAGCGCGATCTACAATCCGTAGCGGCGCAGCGTCAGAAGCAGAGGACAAGGTGTGTGCATTTATTGATAAATTGCTATATCTGCATCTGTGTAGTTCTTTGTCATGAATGCAGTTTACATAATATGATGTGAGAGCAATACAAGACAGGTTTTTTTTTAAGTTCCTTTCATCTAAATGGCATAAGACTTTGTGGCTTTATACTCTTGCTATACTTCATACTTCAATACAATAAATTTGCTCAAATATGTCATAATATTAATTTCATAACAAATCTAAAAGCAAAACATGTGAAAAGAACTATAAAAGGGAGTGGAAATGGCAAATGTGTGGTCCTCTGCAGCCATCTACTGGTTATGGGGGTAATTTCATGTAATTTTTATGTAAAAGGTGTTTGTTTTCCACCAACTAACAGAAATTCTTCATTAAAGCAGGGCTGTGCAGTTCGGGAATTTCTTCGCTGTATTCTCGCCGGTTTCTCTATAGAGCTCCCCCTACAGCTTCGGAATAGATATTTGACAACACTGTCGAAAAACTCGTTGGCGACTCTCAGATATCAGAGGCTTGTAGATCAACGACATCAAAGCAGACGGGACATTCTTTAAAACATCGTCTTCATTGGGGTTCGAACAGCGTGAGGGAGCGCAATAATGACAGAATTTTAGCTGATTTCTTTTTGCCGTAAAGCAATTCTTTACATCGCGAGACCTGATATCACGTGATACTTCCCGACGCCGCGTTGCAGGTGTGTTTTTCTGCTCACAGGCGATGGGGGGTGCGAAACGACCACCATTCAACCCGAAAAAAGTAATATAACCATTCAAATGACTCCGAAGCGGTTCAGTTAAGGTAAAAAACCTGCATAGTTCACCTTTAAATTATGGCACATTTTCTATGTTATCTCCATGAATGAAAATGAGAAATGTAGATATTCTTTAAAGTAAATTTTTATGCACAAATGTAGAGTTAAAAATAATAATAATAGTGTTTAAAACATTGGATATTTAAAAATATATATTTTACCCACATACTGCCATACCCCCCAACCCCCCATTATGGAAATACTAGAATTGCCCCTGGCCCTGTCTGTTATAATTGGCTTTATATAAAAACAGTAGAAATCCCATAGGACATACTATATTTGTTGAAAATGTCTCTGTGTGTGTGTGTGCATTTATGTGTCAACAGAAGGGGCGAAACTGAAAAAGCTCAAGAGGAAAACACTGGAGCAAAATGACAGAATACAGTATCATGTGAATGGCTTTGAAGTGATGTTTTGAGAGCAAAAAGTCTCTTTCTTCCCATTTCTTTTCACGTCTTTCCTTTCCTCTGATGCTGAGCGGACACAGTGACATTGAGTGTCAGGTTGTGTTTTGCACTTTAGCTGCTTTGACAGTCACGCAGTTTATCATAAACAATGTGAACACACATCTCTTTATAAATTCAGCCGCTGCCAGTGCCTGACTGACAGAGGCATAATGCCCATTCAAACACATATTCTACAGATAAAAATAACAGAAATAAAGAGATTAAAAAATGTATATATAATATACATTTTTAATGATATTTTTTTCTGCATTTTAATATACAGTATGCAGAAATTATCAACTCAAACTACAATAAAACAAAAAAATATCTCAAATTTAAAACAAATCTAATCGGAGGCTTGAAGCACGTCAGGAAACCTGTTTGAAAACACTCATTATTTTTGGAATTCCGTTTGATGAAGAAATGACTCACAGCAGCTATATAATGTTGATTTATATAATTGTGATAATGCTTAGCAAATGTTGGTGTCTAAAGAATGTGCCAATGCTCTTAATGCACACACACACACACACACACACACACACACACACACACACACACACACACACACACACACACACACACACTCGTCCCTCCACACACTCACTCACAAGTTCATGTGCCTTTCTGTCTCCATAGCAAATGAGTCTCCAGGAGCATGAATTATACATACGTCTCTCTCTTTATCTGTGGCTGCTTCCAGACAGAGAAATAGCGAGCAGGAGAGACCGACAGACACAGGCGCTGTCTTAAGAGGTGGCGGCTGTGTGTGTGTGTGTGTGTGTGTGTGTTCTCATCATACTATGGCTTGACAACTCACTGTTATTTCATGCCACCTGCTGCTGACTTCCTGTCCCCCAGGAAGTGCCTCTTCACCTTAATGAACATTCAGACACTGAGAGAGAGAGAGAGAGGGAGAGAGAGAGAGAGAGAGAGAGAGAGAGAGAGAGAGAGAGAGAGAGAGAGAGAGAGAGAGAGAGAGAGAGAGAGAGAGAGAGAGAGAGAGAGAGATGAGAGAGAAGAGAGAGAGAGAGAGAGAGAGAGAGAGAGAGAAATAAGAAGGTGCTATTTCTAAAATATTTTTTAGACTGAGCCAAATGACATCTAGCTCCACCTCTCTGGACGTCATGGGTTGAGCTTGACCTAGATCAGCTTCACCTCTGTTGATTTAATGGGTGGAGATAGAGATATGTGTAGAGTTAGGGTGTGGTTGTACTTGGACCTTCTAGCTCAACCCAAAGTACATTCTTGGACTTCACGCTCTATATGGCTCTGCAAGCAGCCTCATACCAGCCAATCTCGTGCATGCCAATGGGTGCTGCATGAAATCATGTGTATCCATATGATATTGATATATAATTCATATAACAATATGTATCAGATAAATATTGTTATATCATTCCATCTCTTGCTTTTTTTTGAAGTCCTGCAATACAGCAGTTAAGCCAAGTATCACAAAACACACAAGCACCATGTTTTATGGGGACTTTCCATCGACAATGATTTTTAAACAGTACAAACTGTATTTTTTATCCCCTATCCCTAAACCCACCCATTACAGAAAACATATTTACGTTTTCATTTTTCCATTTCATTTACGTGATTTTTCCTCATGGGGACCAAAAATGTTAAAGATTTCTGGTATTGCCATCCTTGAGTGAACATTTTGTCCCCATAATGTAGGGATTGGGGATACCTGAAACACACACACACACACACACACACACACACACACACACACAACACACGCACGCAGTCATTTCGCCCAATTTTCACTTTAAAGTGAAAAGAAAACAACAGCGGATTCGTTTAACTCCCAGCAGACATCACAAGCTGACCCAGTTAAAAGTGTGTGTGTGTGTGTGTGTGTGTGTGTGTGATACCTGGAGAGTTGTGGGAAGCTAAATATCTAGAGCTCCACTTCGACCAATTAACATAAATGAGGTTTATGCTGAATTCTGTTTTTATTTCTGGAATTCCTTGATATGATGTATTTTTGTGCAGTATTATTTGCACTATACAGGTTATATAACAAGAGAATATTCAGTGGGAATTTGTTTGGATGTGTCAGGCGTTGATATTAATGGTTAATATTTAATTTATTTTTTCATAGTTACGCCAGAATTTAAAAGTTGTTGATTTAAAAAATTAAGTGTTTTACACAGATTGCACTTTTAAAATACTGCATGTTATCACAAAAGATGCAAAGAGAGAATAAAACAAACAATATAAACAAAATGATACATTTATATTTAGTCATGATCATTTTTCTTTGTTAAGGATTCAGCATTTCTTGTGGTGTGTCTTATGGCCGTTCCACAGTGTGCTCCGGTGTTTTAACATGCGCTCCAGAATCTCCCCCAGGGTATTGTGGGATGTCAGGCTGGAGGGTTTCTGGCTCAGAGCGGCTCCAGAAGCGGCCAGCAGAGAGCTGGAATGAGACCAGTGAACAGAACGATAGACACGAATCAAATATTGGAACAACTCATCGCTTGTGGCATTTTTATGCATTATATACAAGTTTTATTTTTTAAAACATGGCTACTTTTGTCCCTGTGGACTTTAATATAAACTCAGAATATAAATCACCACATTTCATATTATGCATGTGGTGGGAATGAAACATTTAAACATTTTCAGAATAAAATTGCTGACTCCTTTGTCTTGCAAAAGCTAATTTATAGCATGTTATGATTATACATAATATGAAAAAATTAATAATAGTCCAACTTTTTGCGGAATTTGACAAAATTACAGCTTAATTGAAAATTATGTACAAAAAATTCTAACAAGAAATATTTACCTTATTCTGTAGCTATACTAACTTTTGAAAACTTTATTAATGCCACATATGTTGCAGTGGAAACTACATCACAACTGTGGGACAATCATAATTTGAATACAAATTTATATAAAACATTATATTTCACACAATAAATACTGAAATTGTTTGATTATTGATAGTATATGTTTTTTTATATTCATATTTTTATTATAGCTAGATTTTTATAATTTAATATTAAAATATGATATATTTTATATCTAAAATATGTATGTATCTGGGACAATACAGAGAAAGTTTATTCGTTATAAACAGTTTCAATGTGAAAATGTCTTCATGCCTTAAAATAGCTTGAATGTAACTCTACAACACCCTTGGATAATTTATTATACGTGGAGCCATGCATATGTAAATTAGCCCCGCCTCCACTCCCTGATCCACTCGCTCAACTGGTAAACACACTATGGCAAGTAGAAGTATTGGTTTAATTCAGCCATATACTGTTTGAACCAGAAACTGATTCAGAAGAAGAGGAAGAGTGAATTATACAGGCTCGTCTACAACTCGATGTATTAGAATGGTAATGTGTTTTATGTATCGCTCTTACAATGTCAGACACATAACGATAATTCATATGATTAGCCTTTTGCTTACGTTAACAGCTTATAATGTGTTAGTAATGTTACACAAACCATGTTCCCGTTCACCATCTCAGAGTCAGACCGTGGCCTACTAAAAATCAACATCCTTAGAAACACTTTGTTCAGTGGAGAAATGCATAGAGTTCATCATAACATCGTAATGTACATTATTCACCCACTATATTGCTATACGTACCTAATTTTTCCTGTCCCTCCTAAAAGTTGTTCTTGTGCTCACTGTGGAAAAGCCCCGCCCGCACTTTGACGGGATTGGTCGATTTGGTCACATGTTTGGAAACTGTTTCATGCTATGTTTTTGAGACTCTTTAATACACTGCAGTTTTAAAAAGAAATACTCATCAATGGTGACTGATGAATTTTCACATGGTTTGTCTTAAAGCATATTAAAAACCCCACACAGGAGGTCTTTACAGCATTATAACACAGGTTATACTCTGTCTGAAGTTATCAGTAAACCGTTTCGCTGAGGCTAGTCGTACTGCAATTATACACCTCACCTTTAAATGCACTTAAAACCACCTTATATGTAGCCTATTATACCATTCGATTTATCATTCTACAGCAAATGTTCTGAACATCTATATTATAAACATCCTAATGATTACAGGAGGATTAAAAAGTCATTGTCAACAAAAGAGGTCGAGAGATAACACCTTCATAGCAATGAATGTGAGAGCAATTATACAGACCTTTCCTGTCTCTGACACACACACACACACACACACACACACACACACACACACACACACACACACACACACAATCTTATACCATCACATTCACTCCATGCGCTGCGTGTGTGTGTGTGTGTGTGAGCGAGAGAGAGAGCAGAACTAAACGCCTGCTCTGCTGTGCCCTGCAGTCTTTAATTGGCTTCTCCAGCCTGTCAGGAGGAAAAGAGAATAGAGAGAATAAAAGGGAACAAGAGAACCGCATGCCACCTTATACAGGGGAAAAAACCTAAGAGAAAGAGACTAAGACAAATTGCAGGTGGTTTATATAAATGCATTCATTGTGTGTGTGTGTGTGTGTGTGTGTGTGTGTGTGTGTGTGTGTGTGTGTGTGTGTGTGTGTGTGTGTGTGTGTGTGTGTGTGTGTGTGTGTGTGTGTGTGTGTGTGTCCTTTTAATAGCCGATATAAAAGATCCTCAGAGGACCAAGGAAATAATATTTCGCTCTAAAGGAGAATACACAAAATATAAAGGAACGGAAATGATGAACAATGAGAATGACAAATTGTACTATTATTAATGCTCCATCTTATGAGCGTTCCTAGCGAAGGTTTGGGAGGAATAGGGTTGTATTTTACACAATGACACATGTTGCGACGGAACATCACTTTGGCAATCAGATCTGATTTATCTGTTAAACTAACTGTTGTATAATCATAATCGGATCCCTAAAGATACTGTATATAAACATCTCTCCTTCAGCCTTATTTGTCCGTTTCTCCCTTAATTTAAATTCTCAGGGGATCTCTGAGTCTCGACCCCTTTCAACATCTCTTCACGTATGAGCTCTAAACCCATATTTCTTCTGAGAAAAAGAAAGACCGTAAAAACATCTGGCATGGTGTCTGTACTGCAAGGAAACAAAATGGCTCCTGTTAAAATGAACAAAGCTTTGAATGCCTTGCAGTTTAGATGACTTAGGCCGGTTTGGTTGGATTAAAACGAACCAGTGCGATTGCTCTGTTAGTGCGGTTCATTTGGATAAAGTGTGACCGCTGCCGTCCGAACGCTGAAAAGATGGGTCTCGGTCCGCTTCCAAACGAACTCTGGTGCGGTTCGACGGAAATATGAACACAACACGGACCAAAGATATGCAAACGAACCAAAACAGAACATGATTTTACAAGATGCGACCCTAAAAAGGACAGAATGCTCAAGTATACCTGTTTTTTTCTCGTCATAATCAGTTTGTTTGTGTGTGTGACAGGGATTTCTGCCACTGTTTTGACTCCTTTACACATTTTATAAGCTCTTCACGAGTTCTCAGCTGGTTAAAAGACCATCATGTGTAGGTTTTGCACAAACAGCGAGCGCATTTATCCAAAAACACAGCATCGTTTTGGATGTTTGGTAAGATCAGTCGCAAAATTTACATAAAAACCGACCAATCAGGTTGTGAACACATCTCTGTCTTTAGGTTTAGTATCTTTAGGTTTCGGTTTTAAAAATTGCCAATGTGAACGCTAAGCGGACCAGGATGAAATTGGTCTGGAGCGAACAAACACACCCTATAGATTATAACAGGAGTACATTGAGAACTGTAAAAGTAAGAACATGCTTAAAGTTTTCAAGGGAGTTCCGCATGTAATACTAGTTATTTCATATGCAAAGCTGTCAGCCAATCACAGCAGTGGGCGTTTACACTGAAGTCTCACACAGACACGCCCCTTCCAACAGAGCGATCAAATCAGAGGATAAAATCAGGCTAGGAAAAGGCCTTTTATTTCTAAATTAAGTAAAAATCAAACTAACATTATAAGTGCACCCCAGGAAACATTATGAAACAATAAAACAATGCAGTTCAATGGTGTTGACTTATGACTTTACACATGGTTTGTCTTAAAGCATATTAAGAACACCACATAGACATAAAAACAACATTAAAAACTTGATTTTTACCACATTTTCACACTTTAAATATTCTCATAATTGTTGAAGCTGTCTACACTACAAGCATGCAAACCAACAACACAAATTTTCCCATTATAATGAACAAAACTGAACACTTTGCAAGTGAGCAAACTAAATTAGAACACTTCCTTTACAAACAATGAAACTGTAAGTTAAACGTGATGCAAGAAAACTAAACAAAAACCATAAATACTCTCGTGACAATCAATAAATCTGTTTACACTGCAAGCATGCCATGCATAACGGCAAAACTAGAATGTCCATGTTAAAAACAATGAAAGTGTCTGTATTGCAAGCAAGCACGCAACATTAAAAACTTTAAAATCTCATAATGATCAAAGAAGCCATCAAGGAAACAATGTGACCATCTAACAAAGTCGCGCACTTGTGTAGGTTACGCTGTTTATTACAACTGGAGCGTTGTGTGAGTGAATCTGAGAAAGTAGGTAAATTAGCAGCATAAAGAGACAGAAAAGAGGGAGACAAACGAGAGAATTGTAATGAGTTTAAAAATAACCCGAGCGGAGAATGAGAGGACACTTGCTGCTGCTGCAAAATGTCTCTCGTCAACGTCTCCCATGAGCTACACGACGACACAAAGGGAACAGCGTGTAATAAAACGCTCTCATTCTCTCTTCCATCATATCCCCCTTCTCTTTTCCCCTCCTTTAGCCGCACTGGTGTTATTGATCGCAATCTGTACATGTGTTTTGTGAGGTCTCTCCTGGTTTTTTAACTCTTACAGTACTTTGACTCAAGCTACTAATTTGTTCCCCGGAGATGTTTGTGTAACTTTCCCTTCTTGCTAGTCAGTGTGAGAGGTGATGTTTTCCAATGGGTTATGAGACTAGGGCTGTAAATTGACTAGCAAAACTCTGCGTGAGATCTTAATGACTACAGAACACACACATAGAGAGACAGAGACGCTCTCTTCCCAGCGGCCACAGGATTCTTTAGTGGCATTAGAAATACTGTGGGGGAGTTGTATAGTCAATATATATGCACCATGCACACTCTAACGGCTAATATTGCCCACAATCCATTGTGATTAGAACTACAAACACGGACAAAAAGTTTAAAAAAACGAAAATCATGGTGAATATGCAAGACCAACGGTTAAAGGGATACTACACACATTTTTTTAAAAATTCTGTCGGGTTATCCCTCATGTTGTTCCAAACCCGTAAGACTTTCGTTCATCTTCGGAACACAAATGAAGATAATTGTAATAAAATCTGAGCGATTTCTTTCCCTCCTTTGACAGTTATGCAAGTACCACTTTGACGCTTCAAAATGTTCATAAAAAAAGCTTTATATGATGAACAGATTGAATTTAGGCTTTTTATTCACATATAAACATTGATCAATGAACATAAGAAGGTTTAGCTTCTGATAAACAGACATGAAGGTGAGTAAACAACATTATTTTCATTTTTGGGTGAACCATCCCTTTAAGTAGAGAGGGGTTTGACTTGTGATTAAAGGATAATTCCGGTATTTAACACCTTGAGTCTATATTGTAGTTTGTTTTGGATGAACAAGAGTGGTGGACAACATTTTTTTGACAATGGTTCCTCTCTCGAGTTTTTGACTATAATAGAAGTGACCATGGACCCATTTAACATTGGAGTCAATGGGCATGTCCGAAAATGTCATTAAAACAACCTTTAACATTAGTTTTCAAAACTGTGCAACTCACCGAGTGATTAGTGATGTTAGTTGATGTTCCAGAAACAAAAAGTGTTGCGAAATACAGTTTCTGTCGTGTTTTATTCGTCATTTTGTAAAATCCCATTGAATTCTGTTGAAGGACTGAGTGCTCGTTAATATAAATGCGCTAACGGAAAGGGGGCTGTTTACATTTGGTCAATGTAATCTTTTTGCTCGTTTCCGTTTCTCATAAGGCTAGCTTTTTAGGAACTTTACCGCAGTTTTTGACCGCACAAATTCTAACCATATTGAAAGACGTGACCACTGACCAGTGCAATATAAAGTTGAACTCGACTGTGACCGTGAGTGTCCCGCGAGACATAAACATCAGTTATCGCCATCAAGTGGTCGGGAGTGTGCTAACGCTTCAGATTCAAATATTGAGCGGAAGTTACACGGTTCTGAAAAAATAGTTCCACTATAGCAAAATAAACGGATTGGAATCATATATTGCGACGATATATTGTTTATAATCATCAACGAACACCACTAACCACTCGGTGAGTTTAACAGTTTTGTAAACGAACATTATTGGCTGTTTTAATGACATTTTCAGACATGCCCATTGACTCCAATGTTAAATGGGTCCATGGCCAATTCTATTATAGTCAAAAACTCGAGAGAGGAACCATTGTCAAAAAAATGTTGTCCACCACTCTTGTTCATCCAAAACAAACTACAATATAGACTCAAGGTGTTAAATACCGGAATTATCCTTTAATAATCATTATCTAACCTGATGAAAAAAATATTTATTAAATGGTATCCACATTATGTTTCATCTGCAACAACATTGTGAGCTTTTATAATTATACGTTTGGTTAGTAACTTTTAAATGCATCATTATGCAAACACAAGGGGAGAGTTCTCCGCATAAAAGACGGGAGTGGGGCAGGAAGAGTTTCGGAAACCTGTTTGGAAACACACATTTTTGCAATTCCGTTTTATGCCACTAGTGGCACAAAAATTACACATCACCTTTAATACACACACACACACACACACACACACACACACACACACACACACACACACACACACACACACACACACACACACACAGCGCCACCTGTGTTTCTATGTTATGTCATGCATGAGTCACTCGCTTACCTCATCTCAGTGGGACGTCTGGACTAACTTTGTAGATGCCAGCAGTCACATATCAGATGCGCTCAAAAACAGTCACGACGTGTTCAGAGGCACACAAACACAGATTCAGAAACACTTTCTGGCTGTGAACCATGTGTATGTGTGAGAGAGGCTCCGGGCCGCGGTCCAGACACTAAATGAAGGGCAAAATGATGGTGGAAGTTGTAACCTCGATCGGCTCCACAGGTCAGACCTGCACAAGCCACAATAAAGAGAGGTCAGAGGTCATGGATGCATGAAGAGCATAGTGATATTGGGAGATCAGAGGATCATATGTGTACTCTACAGAGGAACAGAGAGCAAGAAAAATAAAAGTAGAAAGATTGAGAGAGGAGGGGAGATCTGGCACTGCCGGACAAAACAGATGGACCCGAGAGATGTGCCGTTAATGTGTCCAAGTATTGCATTCAACAAAATGGGAAAGAGAGAGAAGACAAAAAGATGAAAATAAATAAATGTTGGTCATCCTTTAAACATCCTGTCCTCAGAGACCATTTGAGTGTTTGCGATCAGCGATTATGCGGTGATTAAAGTGATTAAGAGTTTATATCTCACAATTCTGTTTTTTTTCTTGCAATTCCGAGTTTATATCTCACAATTCTGATGTAAAAAAAATCTTAATTCCGAGATATAAACTCAATATCCCACCTTTTTTCCCCAGAATTACGAGTTTATGTTCCTCAATTTAATTTTTTTCTCAAAATTGGGATATAAACTCGGAATTGCGAGGTATGGAGGTATAAACTCTGAAAAAGAGTCAGAAATGTGAAATAAAAATGTTGTAGGTTTAATAGTTATCTATGTAAAATGTTATAGGTTTAAATATGTCATGCTGAAACTGTCGGGCTATGATATTCTGTAAAAATGCATTCCGATTCTTACATCTAAAGGCACAAGAAGACATTTTTCTCTGTTATTTCATGGGTTATGCCTGTTTTTGTTACCACTTACCACCACAATGTGCGTGCATCTGCAAGTGATGTAACTCTGCTCCCGAATGGTCTATTGTGAATGCTATTTCAAAACAAATATAGTTTTATCTACGCTTTAATCTTTCGTCAAAAATAAAATAACTAATCCTCTGAGATGATTTAGCTTTTCTGCTGATGTCACTGAGGCAGTGCAGTTTGGGATAACGCAAACCAATAGCCAGAGAGCAGTGTGAGTGGGCAGCCTGCAACACAACAGCCGGAGACTTTTGGCAATGAACACACACTTGCTTCTAGCCTTGTGAAGCCATTCAGAGATTTTTGATGGCAGAATAATGAACTTCAAGTGAACTGAGGACACAATGAAACTGCAGTGACTCATTATTACAACACTATTTATTAATATTGTTCAATAAGGCCAAAGACAATAGATTTTTTGTAAAAATATATATATATTTTGAATATATATTAGGGGTGTAACAGTTCACATAAGTCACGGTTTGGTACGTATCGGTTTTGGGGTCACTGTTCGATACAAGCTTACAGGGTAATGCTTTCTGCCGTTCCAGTTTCCTTTCCGTGAAGTTAGTGGAGCACGTCACAAAAATGTATCTAAACTCAACGTATAAGCTAGCAATAGAAAGCTCTTGTGTGCTACCTGAAGTCTTGTTTTGGGTTGGTGCTGAATAGATTGACTTTTACTCTTCTGCTCTCTCTCCTGTTGTGGTGGTTAACAAACAGTGTTGCATTACTGTGCGTCCCATTCTGGATTGAAGTGTTGAACTGTGACTGACTGTATTCGTCGTCTGACTGTGTGAAATGTAGAAATACTGTATAGAAAATCCATAGTCATTCACAAGTTTGGGATTGGTAGAAGAAGTTTCTTATGCTAACAAAAATACAGTCAAAACAGTAATATTGTGAAATATCATTGCACTTTAAAATAACTTCTCTATGTTAACTAACATATTTTAAAATGTAATTTATTCATGGGACGCAAAGCATTAAGCATCATTATATCTTCAATGTCACATGATGTTTCAGAAATCATTCTAATTGATTTTCTTATCAAAAAACTTTTCTTATTTTTAAGACAAGATTTCTGGTGGAGATACGTGGAGGCGTAAAGTGAAGGGAGAAGCCCACAGAGAGTGATAAAGTTGATCCTGCTGTTAGCTCATGGACAGCTAATGCTCACGCTCTCCGTCTCTGCGAGATTCAGAAGAGAATGATTCAGATCTCTCTCACAGCTACTAGAAGACCTACAGCTGTCAGACATGTTTCTCACGTCACATCTATGTCCTCAAGCTCAGTTTGAGCCTGCACAGTTCGTTCAGCCATCAGGAAGTGAGTGCTTCCAATTGACTTCACTTTTGTCCGTTGAAGTCTATGGGGTCGCTGTGTCAATTTCTTTTACCGTCTATGGTGTCAACCACCCCTTTAATTACCCTGAAATCCAGCCGTAAATCTAAAAGTTTAATGGTCTGGCGTCGACTAATGAAAATTGGCCAGCTCGAGGGGCCGGTGCCCGGCACCAACCATGCATTTGAAAATCTCACTGCACGCAATTGGATAACACTACGACCAATCACACCGTCTTCTGTTCCTCTTTTAGAGAAAACAGCAAGTCTAAATCTTTCATTGTAGCGCCCAAAGCCGTTTCAAACTACTGGTGTTCAGCCGTCTTGCAATGTTTACTAATGACTTCGAAGTGACAGCGCTGTCGTCATCTGTGCAGCTCGCCTCTGGCCCGCCTATAACAGATAACTGATGTGATTGGTCCAGCTCAGATACAAGGGCATATTTAATGAGCATCATTCACTGATCTATATAATGACTGATCTATATATAGTAGATCAGTGGCATCATTACACTCGACACCAGAGTAACTCGCTGAGCAAATTCAACTTGTGCTCTCGCGAGAACTCTGGATTTCCAGAGTACCCTTTAATGTCTTTGCTGATCAATTGAATGCATACTTGCTGAATAAAAGTATTAATTTATGTAATACTTTTCTTTAACACGGACCCCAAACCTTTGAACGGTAGTGTGTGGATTGACATTTCCAATAAAAAGATATTCTAATCAAATCAAGTTTGTACTGTCTTATTTTTGAAACATTTGATGAAACTGCAATTTAAAATGAAAATTTTATTTAATTTTTTATTTTAGCAAAGATAAAGGACAAAATATGTTTGCAGTTACATATTAACAAAGTCATAGTCAGGTATATTTGATGAAAACAAGAGTAACACAAAAAAATCTAGCTTGTATTATTGTTACTTTTGACCAGCCTGTGTGTTACTTTCGTCCCTACTGACGGGGTCGAAAGTAACAATATGCAACTTATAGTGAAATTATACTTAAGTCAGTCGACATTTGTACAAAATACCACCTGGTATTGATAGACAATACTTGTGAGTTATTGACCACAGCAAAAATATATCTCTGTCTAAAACAATATATTTTAAAAAGATGTTTTTCTGAAAAATTTTACTTTCGCCCCCGCTTTCCCCTACGTTTTAATATCACTATATGATTGCAAAAAGGATATGGGCAATTAAGGCACTCTTTAAAAGCATTATGCTATTAAAAGCATACCGATTTATATGATCAAAGATCAAAGTGTGATCTGTCCTCATGCTGCTAGACTTTTCTCAGAACTAACTTCACATTTCAAGCCATTTTTCTTGCAACTTTTGAATCAACTTGATGTCACCAACATCAACAACACTACTCGCTTGCTTAAGGTGAAAATAAAGGAAATGATCAAAGCAGATGTCTGCCTCTAATGTGCATTTTACTGTCATTTACCAAAACAAAAAGAATACTGATGCTGACTGTAGATCAGCAATAAGAGAGAAATCCCTCTCATTACATCCTACCATAAGATATGTCCCACAATTCCTCTGTAAGTCATGCAGCAAGATTGATTAACACCGGCAGCTTCACTTTAACCGTCCGTCTCGCTGCAGTAACACGTCTAAATCAGACGCAGTGGATTCACAACACTGGAGGTGCGATTACAGCTTTCTATTGTTCTAGACATCAGGTAAGAAGAACATCAAACAACAGCCCCTGATGATAGCACGTTTATCACACAGAGATGCAATTAAATCGCACAGCTGTCCAGAGCTGATAATAAGTGTTGAAATAGCTTTACATCGCTGTTGTCATTTACACAATCCTGGAGTGTGACCTCGTGTTAAACAGTAATTGGAATGGATCTCTCTCTCTCTCTCTCTCTCTCTCTCTCTCTCTCTCTCTCTCTCTCTCTCTCTCTCTCTCTCTCTCTCTCTCTCTCTCTCTCTCTCTCTCTAACAAATGTCTAATTTCAACTCCAAATCCTGCTTCTCTTTGGCAAATCTGACAAATAACATATCTATTAATGATTTCGACAAGAATTTAGGTTAAAATTAGGGCTGTCAATCTATTCATAAAAGTCATAATAATAATTCCATCCATGTGTTTCAATACACATTTTAAGATTTAACATTAAAAAATATGTATGGAGACAGCAAGACTAAGGCAAAAAATATGATTATTTTAATTATTTAGATGCTGTTTACACCATAAAAGTGCAGTGCAATATTACTACTACAAATTAACTGAAAATATTACTTGAATATATAAAAATAAATTATTTATATATTGTTAAACAAATAATATATTATGTAATTTATCTCCATATTCTGGTTTAATTTTATTTATTGTTTTTTTTTCTTTCATCATTTTCTTGTATAATATTTGTTAAATATTCAAGCTTTGTTTTTTTACATTTAGCATGTAATTAATCGCATAAATCAACAGCCTGGTGTCCATCCATGCTTTCACGGATAATTTGAGATTTAACATAAAAAAATGCTGGATGGATTTTTGATACCGTAGTAGAAGACGACTGCATAAGTGAAATATATTTGCATGCATATCAAAAAAGATCATGTGATTTTGTGCCAATGAGTCATGTGACTGAATAATTCGAAAATACACATACATATATTCATGAAATGTAGCCTAAATGTTGCAAGTTTTTGTGATATTACACATTTTTGGCTTAAACTGGCTATATGTAAGAATTTTCATGTATAAATCGCTTTTTATAACTGCCAATGTGTGAAGAACTTGTAATGAAAATTCAAAAATGAGACCATTCCTGACCTCCTATGTTGTCTCCTATGCTGACTCGGGACGGTTTTGCCAGCACTTCCGAGAGCTTCTCTTCCGGTCTGCGCAACACATATTTACATATTCATCTAAACGTCGCTCTCAGCAGTGTGGACGGTGTCTGGATGTGCGTTACATTGCTGCAAAGATATTTCCAACTTCTATTTCCTTCTAAGCAATGAACGAAAAATAACTTTGCTGTGACTTGAGTAAGCTATATCGGGGCATTGAATCACGTTCACTCTTGTACGTTACGTTTACACGAGCACGAGCAATAAGTTGCTGGCTGCAGTTCACTAAACGACCACCGGTATCGCTAATAACAAGGATTTCTGAATTCTACGTAGCCTTTTTAAATC
Organism: Phoxinus phoxinus; assembly: GCF_949152265.1. NCBI lineage: Eukaryota > Metazoa > Chordata > Actinopteri > Cypriniformes > Leuciscidae > Phoxinus > Phoxinus phoxinus. The sequence continues at coordinate 28,101,131 of NC_136892.1, forward strand.
ATAGACAGTATATAAGATGGACACAGCGACCCCATAGACTTCAACGGAGAAAAGTGAAGCCCATTTGAAGCACTCACTTCCTGATCGCCAGGCGAACTGCGCAGGCTCAAACTGAGCTTGGTGACGTGAGCAACGTGTCTGACAGTTGTCAGTCTTCTAGTAGCTGTGCGGAGAGAAATCTGAAGCATTAGCTGTCCATAAGCTAGCAGCAGGAGCAACTTTATTACTCTCTATGGGCTTCTTCTTTGACTTTATCGGACTTTATGCCTCCACGTCCCCCCGATTGCTCGTGAGCTTCTTCGCCTGTCTATACGGTAATTTCTCTACAGTGCGACAGAGTCGAGTGGTTATGACGCAATCGTTAGCCTATTTTTACAAAAACGGCTTCTACGGGGCCATAACGTAAGGTACAAGGTAATGGAGCCTTTTATACATTGTCGAGTTTCTTTAGAAATAAATAATGGACAAATGGAGTCTTTGGACGCCCTCAGATGTAAAGTTATTCGCTGTCAAAGTGACGCAAAAATGAATGGGAGTCAATGGAATGCTAACAGCAGGTGATGTTCTGCTACAATGGCGGCGCCCGCGGAGGCTTCAGTTTCCGGCGGATGGATTACCCCCTTGCTTTAAATTAACTGCACAATAGGGAAGGAAGCATGCAGGTAGCTTTAATGTAGTCAGAAAAGCCCCTTTATGAAGATAATTCAAAGATATTAAGCCGTCTAAATTCAAACCGTGTCACGCCTGGTATAAGGACATGTTGTAAGGGTGTTTGGGGAACAAAACTGTGACTTGGTTACCCAAAGTGCTAATGTACCACATCTACACACACAAACACACACACACACACACACACACACACACACACACACACACACACACACACACACACACACACACACACACACACACACACACACACACACACACACACACACACACACACACACACACACACACACACACACACACACACACACACACACACAAGGCAGGTGTTTAATAGAGTATAATCTGGTATCTCTTACACAGATGTTTGTCCAGAAGGTGAGAGGTGTGTGTTTTCTCAAGTGACCCGCTCGTATCAGAGCAGGAACGAAAGGACAGAGCTGGATTTGAATTCAGCCTTGCAAGGAATTAAACCCCTACAGGCCCGAGCTACAAATCTGGTGCCAATGCCAAAGCTGTCCAACTCTACATGACCCAACGAGGCCATTTCTGCTGCATACTAAACAGCCTCCGCAGGACTGTGTGTTTCTGGGGAACCTTTTTCTGGTTCTGCTGTCAGAGCCACACGTCTGAAACCACTCTGCACATGAGGCGGTTCTGGGCCAGAAAACACGGCTTTATACCATCCGTAGAAAAAGTTTTCAGAACTACAGCAGTCTGGCAAGACTAATGCAAAAATAAAATAAATTATTAAAATATAGTGAATAAATAAATAATAGACATTTTAACAAAATAAGCTGTTTACACCATAAACACATGACATTAAAGATATTCTCTCCTTTATATATTTTTTCCTTTAAAAATACAGCTTTAAATTTGATAAATGTATGTCAAATATATAAAACAAATGATTAATTTATTGTTTAACAAATAATATATGTTGTAATTTTCATTTCCCTGTTCTGGTTTTAGTTTATTTTTAGTTTTTTAAAATATTTTTTTCTTGCATCATTTTTGTTTTGTTAAATAGTCAAGCTTTATATTTTTTATAAATATTTAGGTATGTTCTTGAATATTTTAAGATGGCAAGGATAATAAATAAATCACATAAATATATATATCCTTGTCGCCTTAAAATATTCAAGTTAATGTAAAAATATATACTGTATATCTGATATATTATATATATACACACATTTTTACAGGTTTATTTCTCAAGCAGTATTTTAAAGCAGCCATTATGAAATATTTAAATGTGGGCGGGGCTTGGTGAAACATTCGGATCGTTTCTGGAATAATATGCGATTCGTGACTTGCTCATTCCTCCACCTCCTCAGTCGCTCTCTCTCTCTCTCGCTCCTTTTGCCCCTCTAGCGGGGCGGAAGAAAGAGAGATGAATTTTTCATGAGGATGGAGAGCCAGGAGAAGCAGCCGAAGGAGGTGTGTGAAAATGCACAGTGCGGTTTGGGCCTCAGGCGGCCATAGCCTTTGATATTAAAGAGTCACTTCATGTTGGATTTGTTTATGGGGGGAAAATGGTGAGAAATGTTTCATTGATTCATATTCAAGCTGAAGAGCATGAGCCAAAACATGCAAACACACAACAGCATTTATGTATATATATGCATGCAGATGGCAGCGTGCATTCATAACTCATGTCATAAACTGCAAGGCACAACAAAACGCCCACCCACACCTCACAAGAGACTAACCGCAATTCCCCCGTGGATGTGTGTTGGCGATCAGATTTACACAGAGCAAAACAACTCTACAGAATGCTTTAATATTATCTGTGTGTTTACAGGTAGATTGTATTTAATGTCTAGACATTCACAGGAGTCAAAATTGTTTGCAGGTTTTGATAAAAAAGTTTGGTAGACTCAGGTTTTGGAGTTATGGAGAACAGTAAAAACACAGACAAACATTTGGCCTTTCAAACACATTCGCAAACTGATCTAACCATGTAGAAATTAAAAAAGTGTATTGTGCTCAAGAAATTCTCTTTAACTCTAACATCTTGCCTCTTTCTAACATACAGTATATGAGGTGTTTGGAAAGCATACTACAGTACATACTACTCTTACTATTTCTGCCCTATTTATATTGGTAAGCCATACTACCAGTTGATGCAGTTTATACATAGTGTGCATAGCAGTCATGACGTCAAAACCAGGAAGACTAAATCACCAGTGGTTCCAATATATAAATAAAATAAGATCTTTATTAAACAAGTTGACAACACTGACGGCTCACACGCACTTTCAGGAACGCGCACAGAGTAATGTCTGAACTCAGTATTTTGACTAATATGGTTTCTTTCTCGCGAAACCTTATAGTATGCCTCCCGAACACTTTCTATATATGGCGCATGTCTCGTTGTATCATTGTTTTGTATCCTTTTTTTACAGTTTGAGCCTGGTCGCCATTCACTGCCATATGGAGGAGCACGTGCAGGACATTTTTCAAAACTTCTCCTTTTGTGGTCAAAAAAAGAATAAAGGACATAGGGCATTGGAACAACAACAGGGTGAGTAAAAGATTACTTAATTTTAATTTTAGGGTGAGCTATCTCTTTAAGGACCCATCAGCCTGCGCAACCTAGAGTCTCGTGACAGAACTTTGTATGTTTCTAAGTAAGATAAGAGCGTTCGGGGTGTGAGTGTGTACAGTTTACATTATAGAGCAAAACGTCCGCGTAATGTCAGCTTATGTTTACCACTGACCTTATTTTACTCATAAATTAAAAAAACTCCATTAAAACCCCTATAGGAAATTCTCGAGGGAACTAGTGGCGAATTAGCCTTCAGGGTTTTGACATCATCCCTGCACCACTCTATACCCTTTCAGTTCATGAGCTAGAATTTTATTTGAATTCCAATGAATTGGAATTTACTGAATTGAAATTCAACACAGGTAATGCATTCTGGGAATAAAAGGAGAACTCCGGTCAATTTTAACATTGAGCTCAATTTTTAGTATATTTGCAGTGCTGTGAATACAGAGAACAACGACAAAAATCGGTGTTGCCTACACTGTGTTATCCTCTTTTTAAAATTTGCACCCTGTTGACTTCAATGGGGCACGTTTTAAACCTGCTTTTAGCCTTTTATCATCCTTGATGTGTCATACAAGTGCCCAGCCATGTTGAGTGATTCCTTAAGAGTGAACACGAGTGAATCTGACTGCATTAGATGTGAGAGATATGAATAAAAATTATGTTATTTCAGCCAGCGCAAATACCTGTATTTACATCCTGTTTTCGGTCAAAGTCCAAAGTAATCGATTGTCGAGTTACCTATGATCACGCGCGTAAACTCGTCGTTGTTTTATGTATTGACAGCACTCCAAATTTACAAAAAAATTAGCTCAATGTTAAAATTGACCGGAGTTCTCCTTTAAGTCTTGACAAACTTTGCGTTAGTTACATTTATTTACAAGAAATATGTATTAATATTAATTAAACTTTTGGAATTTGAAATTGGAATTTAAATCATTCTCAGTTCAATTATTGTATTCAAATTTATGATGCACAGTATGCAAATCTTCTGTATGCATATAAGGATACTCTATGCAACAATACCCTGCAGCCAGTCACACACACACACACACATATATATATATATATATATATATATATATATATATATATATATATATATATATATATATATATATATATATATATGTGTGTGTGTATATATATATAAACTGGATTATCCCTGCTAATTAACAGTTCTTTTTAAAAAGTATGAAGTAAATCGAATGTATTGCACAGTATGAGCACACTAGTGTTTCGAACCTCAGACTCACCACAGCATTGACACTGCCCACTTTGAAGTGATAGAGCAAAAGCAGCTCAAGTTGTGTGTCAAGTGTCAATTTTCACCCGTCGAACAGATTTTATGTCATGCACTTTCGCAGACTTCTAGTCTCACAATGTCAAACCATCGACAGGTGCTGTGGTTTCTTTCTGCGGTTCATTTCTTGATTTGTTTTTATGTCCGTGTCAATACGAGAGAGAACGCTTGCCTGAGAGAGACTCTAAATCTCCTGCTGCGCGTGTGAATATGTGCATTAATATTTCAGGTGAACTAAAGGTTACTTATGGACAAAACCATCTATAATTCATGCTCTCAGAAAAGTCAGATCCCTACACATGACATTTGGTTTGTTTGTTTTGAATAATGCATGCCGTCTTTTTAAATGTGTTTGATTTTTGAATAATTAATTTCAGGCAACCCCTCTTGGATAATTGGCACTTTTGTGTTTCTTTCTCTTTGATCTGTTTGCACTATTCTCTCTCTCTCTCTCTCTCTCTCTCTCTCTCTCTCTCTCTCTCTCTCTCTCTCTCTCTCTCTTTCTCTTTCTCTTTCTCTCTCTCTCTCTCTCTCTCTCTCTCCATCCTCTCCTCCTGTCTTCCATCGCTTTGATGGTGATGTAACATGGCAAAACCTAGATGTAGTTGAACTATCTTGTTCTGATTACCCAGCATTCTCCCACACATCCGAACAGCATCCTTTGAGATTCCATGACCATGAGACATTTTACAGCATAAAGACAAAAAGAAATGGTATTCACAATGCATTTAACTTTTCTAACAATATTCAGCACAAAATCATGTAGCCCAGGGCTTTATCCTTTGGGACTAGACTAAATCATGAGGAGGGTGCATGTTTGGCTATTTAGCATCAATATTACGATTTCTCATTCTTGCTTTCAAGGATTTGAACAAACCCATAACCTATGGTGGGATAAATCTGGAGACAAGAAGATATGGGCAACCAAATAGCAACATGCCAAAACAACCTGGGGGCGTATTTCCCAAAAGCAACGACTATGTGATCAATGCTTTTGGGAAACTCACCCCTGAACACCTTATTTAACAAACAAGTGCAAAAAGTAGGCTACTCTAAATACTGTAGTAACCACATTCAGTAGCAACATAAAAAACAACTATTCTGAACATGTTAGCAACAACATAGCAACATGCTAAAACCATTCAGAACACCTCAGTAACCATAGTTTAAACTAGGGCTGCAACAACTAATTGACAAAAATTATATTGATTATAATATTAGGAAAATATTCGAAAGCTAATTTGATTATCGATTAGTCGCGTCTGTGCGCTGTGGACGAAAACCATCCGTCAGTCACGTCGCTTCACAGTAGGAGTGAGTATTAACACATTTTTGTGGATAAAACGCATAGAAAATAGTGGAGGACACCGAGTGAGTTGCTCCGGGAAAGGTACATGATCCAAGTTGTCTGAAATATGAGAATGCTTTACATTTAGTAGTGTTTATAAGCATAAGCGTTTACCGCGGCTAGAACTGTCGTGCTTTGACAGATGCTGTTTAATGCTTTTAAGACGTGTTTTCCTCAGCGCAAACCTTTTTCGGTTATATCTTTACCTGTAAATTATTTCCATTGTGCTTATTCTGACAACAAGCGAGTCTTCAGACTTCAATGACTGAGCGTATGTGCGTCAAAGAGACGGTGCACAGTAGAATAGGAGCTCTTTGTTATATCGTATTGTATTCAAATATCGTACATTGTATTTATGTAATAGTCCATTAATGTAATATAATAATTAATAAGCCCCCTGAATAGCAACATGCTACCACTATGAACCTAGCAACATGATACATTACAAACAACTCTAAACAACTTCGAGCAAACCTCGTAACAAAATGCTAAATTCTTTCAGGCCACCTTAGCAGCCACATGGCAACGCCCTATAGCAACGCCCTGGCAACCACACACAACATTCTAGCATTGTGATGACGACTTTTCCATTGACATTTTCTCACAAACAAAAAAAGTTTTGTAAATAAATACGTATAAATGGAGTCTTTTTGATCACATGGTGTCTCGGGAAACAAAACTTTTTATGCGTTGTGGCTGTTCATTTACACTTATTACATTTATTTTAGAGGCCTGAAAATGAAAACTTTAGAAAACGGGTTTCAAAGTGCACGTTTTTAAAAAGATACCATTATCATCTCTGTGTAAACTACAATGAATTTGTGAAAACGGCGACGTCATGCGCATGCGTGTTCAGTAGTGTTCCTTTACAAAGTGACATCGCCAACTACTGGCCTGGCATGAAAAATACAGTGTTATGTCGTTTTCACGGACTCGTGTGAACGGGGATTGTTTTGACGAAGTCGTCGTCTGTACGCGAAAAATTCAAGAAAAAAACTTTCAGGTATTAATACATCATTGTTGTGTAAAAGTACCCTTATTCCTTCTGGTCAACTTAAAAAACCTCTCTGAAGAACACTGAAGCACACATTAGATGGACAAAAACCACATCTCACACACACATCCAGCATCTCTACACACTTCCACATTTAACACACTGCTTGTCTCCAGGGCGAGGACAACCATCAATGTATTTCTCTGTCTCCTTGGTTTTTGAAGGTGGAAGAGTGGAAGTTTACTGCTGAGAACAGGGTGTGTGTGACGTCTGTGTGAGCGCGAAAGCGTTTTGATGGTTTCCCATTTCTCACCTCATAAAACAAACGAAAATGTCAGAGTGAAGGCAACAAAGGGGATGATTTATAGCCGTGTGTGTGTGTGTGTGTGTGTGTGTGTGTGTGTGTGTGTGTGTGTGTGTGTGTGTGTGTGTGTGTGTGTGTGTGTGACTCCCCTTGCACTGCCTCTAACTGCCTCACAGCTTGTGTTGCGACATGTAACCTTGGAGATTAAATTAGGGGCCAAAAAATACAGGAAGCTTTATAATCGATTCTGAAATAACAAAGTGGTAGACAACAACAACAACAACAACAACAGTTGGATAAAAAGCATAAACCTTTTTTTATTATTTACAGTAAATCACTGGCAGCTGTGGTTGCCTGAAATTAAATATATATAAAAAATATTTTAACTTAATTTAAGAAATTACAAATTAAACTTAATATAAATATATTTAATATTTAAGTGCAATATTTTTTACTATGCGTATGTACTCTGTATATAATGTTAATATCTGTGCTACATTAAATAAATTACATAAAACATTCCAAAAAACTAGAAACTTTTTAGTGAATATAAATGTGATGGTTTGTACATGTAATTCTTTCAACATAAGATAATATAATACAATATTTAGCTATACAATGATATATTGCCATTTAAAAATTTATAAAAAGGTCTATGTGTAGATTATAAGGTCATTCCTAAACTTGTCTTATATATGTAAAATAACATGTTAAGTCTTTTAAAGTGTAATATTTTACTATATATGGTAAGGTATAGTTAACGAATTAACTATAGCACTTTTTCATATTTTTTGGTTAAAAATAATCTGGCTGTTTACAGTGTGGAAAGACTGTTTTGAGAAACCGGTGTGAGAGCCTGTGAAGTAAACAACAAGACAAAACCTCAAAAATGTGTGAAAGATGACAGTGATTTGTAAATCAGAAATCAAATGAACAAAAGATGAGTAAGAGAGACATGGCATGTTTTGTCACTGAGTCACCTGAAGTGAGGACACACGTTAGCTGACAGAAAACGGTCTCACACACAGACGTGCTGGACTCGAGAGGGGTTTCTCTCTCCTTAAGAAGACATGTTGGAGGCAGGTGTGAGTTTTTAGAGTGACGATGCGCCAATATCAACTATCACGCAATTACAGACACATACACACTTGTTCTAAAAAAAGTCTTCATAGTCTTCATTCACAGCTCATAGATAGTATCCCGAGAGAATCACATTGGTATTACAGTGTTCTCAAATCACCCCAGTCACCCGCTTTTATTAATCTCAACAACAACAGATGCTCCAGTAAATGCCAGCATGAACAAAAAGTTTTAATTTTTTAGTTTTTTTTTTATATTTGCTATATTGAAAAGATAGCCTTTATGCCTAAAATATAACAAACAAACAAACACAGACACACGTTGTGTTTTCATGTTTTATGGGGACTTTAGACATAGTGACTTTTATACGGTACAAACTGTATATTCTGTCCCCTACACTAACCCTACCCTTAAATCTACCAATCACAGAAAACTTTCTGAATTTCTACATAAAAAAACAACAACAAAAAAACACTTATACATTATACACACATGTATAAGTTATTTTCCTCGTGGGGACCAAAAAATGTCCTCACAAGGACAAGGAATTTGGATATTGCCATCTTTGTGGGGACATTTTGTCACCATAATATAGGGTTACCAGGAAAACACACACACACACACACACACACACACACACACACACACACACACACACACACACACACACACACACACACACACACACACACACACACACACACACACACATTGGAGACGTACCCCAACCAATCAAATGCTCTCTGCAATGAGAATGTCCCCTCCTCCTAAATCAGTTGTACAAGCTGACAAGCTGTTGTAACTTCCTGTTTCAACAGGAAATGCATGAAGACAGGTAGGAAAACTGTTTGTTAATTTCTTGAGGTCTGGAAAACGAAGTGCGGGCAGCTTGTTTTTATGTGTGTGTATGTTTATAATTAGAATGAACTGTAGTTCTGTGTGAAGCAAGTTAGTTCACCTGACGGCCATCTTGGAAATGCCTCAGACAGGTGTTTACTATCATGCAAGAATCTTGAATGCAAGTGTTTACTGGGTCAATGAATCACATTGTAAAGCAATGGCTTTCAACTGGTTTTGCTTCAGAACCACAATTTGACTTTCAAGATCAAGTAACAAACCCAATATATGTACCCAGGGTGCGATTTGTGAAAAAAACAGAGGGGGGGATGTTTTGAAAAAAAATTATTCATAAAAATAGATCATGAGAACATGAACTTCATCACTGCATTTGGAGGAATTGTAAAATCTTTTTTCTTATTAACTGAAGTAGCCTAACGCAATATTTTTACTCTAATAGCTTATCTTTCCCCACACATATGAACTGTGATCATGCAATAACGTTAACTTTACATCGCGATCAGTGTTGTGCATGAACGCGTTCATATTTTCGCCGAACGCTGAACTGAACGAATCACTTTTCATACAATGAACGTGAACGAGAGCGGCGCTCACTCTGGCAGGAATGAGCAGCACGCGCAGTTCACGTTCACGCTCATTTGAAAAGTCAGGTTTTACCAGGGCTTAATCCGACATTGGATCCGGAACCTTTTTTATTGGATCCGGCACCTCCTGTGTCACTAAAATTAATTGCCTAAATTTAAAAAAAAAAAATTACTGTTTGTGTAGCCTAGTGTTCAATGTTTGTGACACATGACTTGCGCACTTGTTGTACGAGTTGAGATTGCTGTTAGCCTCGATCGTTTCACTCAGGGGAAAAATGTCAAAAAGACAGGAAAGTTTGCTTAACTTTTTCAAATACGCTGGACAGTCAGATCCCAAACAAGCAATAATCGTTTCCGCTGATCAAAAAGGAGACCACGGTGGACACAGTAGCCTAGTATCGATATCTCGTTATTTCGACATAATAAGGGGACATTCTAATCTGCATTAAAGGAGAACTCCGGTCAATTTTAACATTGAGCTCAATTTTTAGTAAATTTGGAGTGCTGTCAATACAGAGAACAACGACAAAAATCGGTGTTGCCTACACTGTGTTATCCTATTTTTAAAATTTGCACCCTATTGACTTGAATGGGGCAAGTTTTAAACCTGCTTTTATCCTCTTAACATATTTGATGTGTCATTACAAGTGCCCAGCCATGTTGAGTGATTCCTTAAGAGTGAACACGAGTGAATCTGACTGCATTAGATGTGAAAGATATTCATAAAAATGATGTTATATCAGCCAGCGCAAATACCTGTATTTAGTTCCTGTTTTCGGTGGAAGTCCAAAGTAGTCAATTGTCGAGTTCACGCGCTTAGGTTTAGTTACTATGATCACGCGCGTGAACTCGACAATCGACTACTTTGGACTTCCACCGAAAACAGGAACTAAATACAGGTATTTGCGCTGGCTGATATAACATAATTTTTATTCATATTTTTCACATCTACTGCAGTCAGATTCACTCGTGTTCACTCTTAAGGAATCACTCAACATGGCTGGGCACTTGTATGACACATCAAATATGTTAAGAGGATAAAAGCAGGTTTAAAACTTGCCCCATTGAAGTCAATAGGGTGCAAATTTTAAAAATAGGATAACACAGTGTAGGCAACACCGATTTTTGTCGTTGTTCTCTGTATTGACAGCACTGCAAATATACTAAAAATTGAGCTCAATGTTAAAATTGACCGGAGTTCTCCTTTAAGCGTTCGTATAGCCTAATGGTTTTCTATGGGAGGAAAATGCTTAACCGTTCATATTATGGGCTCATCTGATTTTTTGTACATAGCATAGCCTATTTGTTAGGATTTTAGTATCATAATGATTAGGCTAATAAATGCACGCACAATTATCCGTGAACTTGATTTGAACAAATGCCTTTCAACTTGTGTGTGCAAAATTCAGAATTAAATTAATGTGCAGAAATTTGTACAAATAGAGAGTAGGCTATGTAGGCCTACTGTTGTAGCCATTAAAATATGAATGGCTTTTATGAAAAGTGAACAGCACGACCGAGTAAGATATGCGCAATATGAGACATGGAGCGGGTCAGACATGATTTTGACCATTGAAGTTGTTATAGAAAGCCTTTCTTTAAAGTGAATTTCGTTTTGTATAAATTGTATCTTAATTTTAATCAATTTTTCATCAACCAATTGCCTGTATTTAATGAATAGGCCGACGAAACAAATATAGCCTAACGGAGGCGCCCCCGCGCTCACTTGCATTGCACGTGAACTAGAGCACATCCTAACTTAACGAAACTATGTATGCCTCACACAGACATGACAAATACATCAAATAGCCTACACAAAGCTTGAAATGTCTTTAAACGAAATAATTCAAAACGAAAAAAGAAAAAGGCTACTCTCTGATTATGTAATCCATTATTAGGCTTTTGTGCATTTCTCTCTATAAGCGCGTTCACACTTGTCGAGAAAACACTTGTTTATTAATAAAAATCAATAGGCTACACGCACACATATTATTTCGAAATAACGAGATATTGTGTTGAAATAACATTATTAATAATAATAATAGCCTACATCTTTGTTAAAACAATTTAACAAATGAACGTGTTAGATATGTGAACTTAGTTCATAAAAAAAAAAGAACTATGAACATGAAATAGTTCTTTATCAGATGTGTGAACTGAAATTTGAGCTAGTTCTTTTTAAGTATGAACTGACACAACACTGATCGCGATGCTGAGCTACAGTGAAATGATAGAAAAGGCATGATCTGTATTAGCAATTCGCCTCATTCGCGCAAACTGGATGCGCGAATGAGGCTCGCGTCTACCTCGCCGCGCTAAACACCGCGCCGCAGGACCTCTAGACGCGCGTTACATTGAAATCACTCGCGCCAGACGCTCAAGAGTGAGTGAGTAATCATTTTAAAATAAAATTGACTTTAATCAAACCACGAATCCGTGATAAGTTTTGTGATCCGTCTCGCCCCTATGTAGTAGCACTATGATCACTTTGAGGGGGGGATACATTTATCCCCACCGGGGATACAAATAATTAAGCAGAGGCAGGGATACATTGACCAGAAAGGGGGAAATCCCACGCATCCCCCCCCGGCAAATCGCACCCTGTATGTACCTAAATAGACTGGGGCATAATTTGTTTTACCTTGTATAGATTTAGTTTTTAATGAAGTATGCTGGCATTGTTGTCATTTGGCTGGCTGTTCAAAATTCGATGAATTTGCACCAAAATACAAAGTGTGCTTGAATGCATGTCCTTCGATATCAATGATAAGATACGTCCCCCCTCCCCTAACCCCCCCCCCCCCCCCCCAATGAACATACAGCCCATTTTCATAACTCACCAGTTGTGTATGTGTACCCGAATGCATTGTATTGTACAGTCCAGGTGATGTCTTCACAAATACTGTATGTCAGCTGAGAGCATATTTTATTGTATGTATGAGAGCATACATATTTTTCTTTTTAAAGCTGTAAAGCTTCTGCAATATTTTTAAGAGTGGCTCATCCTTATTCTGTCTCTGGTGTAGGTTTGAATGCTGATAAACTGGCTCAGTGATTTCATTAACTATGCATGCAGGCTACTGATGACAGTTACCCTCAGAGATTCCCTAAGATCATAGATGCACAAAACAACAGCAGCGAGAAGATGAGGTTCCTTATTAGAGCTTGTATACGGAAGCTGTGGAAACAGTTTTTAGATGCATGAATCAGGACGGGTCAGTGCGTTTGGTGCAACATTTGAGCATGCCTGTATGATTTCAAATGAGGTGTCTCTCAAGCCTGGTGAGGAAAGATAATGACATGTTAAAAATAAACTAACAATGATGGGTTGTTTCAACCCATGTTTGGATCAAATATGGACAAACCCAACCGTTGGGTTAAAAATTTAACAAATGAAACCAACCTTTGTGTTTAAAAATTTTAAACCAACAGTTTGGTTTGTCCATGTGTGATCCAAATATGGGTTGGAACAACCCAGCATTTTTTAGAGTGTAGAATATACTGATAATTCAGTTGTGTTTTCTGCAATATTTAAAGTGAAAAAACTTGATTAAAGGTTTGCTACTGAAATGCATTTATAGCGAGCTAGATGTGTTAGGATTGTATTTTTGCTTAAGACCATTAGCAAATTATCTAAATGTACTATGTATATTTCCATGCAAATTCTGCATAATAAGTCAAACAAAATGCTTTATAGATAGTGTTCTTTACATTTATTTTTTACCTCTTTTGAATATCTCTATAAAACTATAAAGATGAATATACACTGCAAGTATAAACAACTTTACTCACATACATGCAGTATCGGACTAAAACACGTAAAGTGATATATAAACTATAGTAAATTTCAACTGCTGGTTTGTTTATTCTGTCAAAAAATGTGAATTGAACTATATTATCATAGCACTCTGAATATAAAGTTGGAAGCATATCCAAATGTCCCTGCATATAGGCTACACTGCAGGCCTAATATCAACTATTTGATTGTTTATGTTCATATCATTTGCAAAATGTAAACTAATAGGGCTTTTCACTTGAAATGGTTAACCCTGGGTAAACTTAATCCTGGGTTATCTTGCTTCACGTTTTAGACTGCTCGTAATTTACCCAGGGTTAACAATTAATCCTGGGTATTCATAAACTGACTTTCACACTGTACATCCTAAGCGGTTTACGTCCTTATTTGCATATTTGTGGTGTGAGTCACTGATTGGACGCAATATGTTTACATAAATCCTCAAGCTTTGCGAATCCTTATATTATATGTTGTTGACTGTATATCAAATTTATCCTGAACGGAACAGCTCTTCCAGGTTCTACATCAGAACGCCGGCTCATTATTGGCCGATGCTGTTCACAGCCAATAATGAGCCATCGTTCTGACATAGATCCCGAAAGCGCTGCACTGTTTACTAAGTGAACAGCGAAGGAGACTGACATGGAAGAGAAGAGAATGTTGAATAAAGTTATTATTTGGGGGAGGGGGTTTGCGCACAAAAAGTATTCTCGTTGCTTCATAACATTACGGTTGAACCACTGTAGTCACATGGATTATTTTAACAATGTCTTTTCTACCTTTATGGGCCTTGAAAGTGATAATAACATTGCGGTCTATATAGGGTCAGAAAGCTCTCGGATTTCATCAAAAATATCTTAATTTGTGTTCCAAAGATGGATGAAGGTCTTATGGGTTTAGAACGACATGAGGGTGAGTAATTAATAACAGAATTTTCATTTTTGTGTGAACTATCCCTTTAATTGGCTAGTCGCAAAGTATTAAACATTCTACTCTTGAAGAACACATCGTTCACGTGGAAATATGTTTTTGTTGGCACTTTCTGACTAGTATTTATTATCTTTTGCAAATTGCAGTACAAAAGCAACTGCCAACAACATACAGCAAAATCAAAATCTCTTGAACTTTTCTCCAATTCTAATAACCCCAGTCATCCGATTCTGATGCTTTACAGGAGCACCTTCAAGTCATTAATAAACCTTTACAGTTTGAAGGCCCCCTGAGGAGGTTTTCCTTAAACAAATCGATATCCTGCCTGATGAAATTTGTTCCAGAAACCTGTAGCCACATCATCTTGAATCGCTCTTAATTATCCGCATCAGAGAAGTATGTTTTTGTCAACATCAATTCGTCCTGTGCAGTGCAACAAAATGAATTTGCTTCATATTTCAGAGGGAAATATTTCTCCAGTAGGTGTGAGGCATTTTTTGATGTTCAGAAACCGAGCTGGAAGAAAGATTGACTGAAGTTCACAGCAGGTTCAGGTGAACGAACTCTTCATCTCAGATCTCATTACAGGTCTCAGATGCTTCGAGAGGGCTAATTACTTCTCTCTGTTCAGCTGTCAGAAATCACATTTACTTTTCTTCAGACACATTCAATCCATTTAAAATTAACAGTTTTTAATTTATGCGTTGTAATGTCTGAAACACATATTTCAGCCCTTATGTCTGTTAATTTAAGACCCATTAGAACTTTTAAGTAGGCTATTTTTTTTTTCAGGTTGTCATGACTTTAATATCTAGTCGCTTTTGCATTCTTCGCCCTTGACAAATGTCTTTGTCTCATTTGTGAATCAGTAGAACAACAGAAAGAAAGTGTATTCCCTGTGCAACAGTGTTTACTGTGCAAACAGCCGCTCACAGTGTCTCCTATCGTGCAGAACGGGTGCAAACAAATCCAAAACCACAGAAACTACATGAGCAACATTTACATTTTAACATAATTTGTTGACTTCTCGGGGTAACTGCCTTTTGTTTTTGCTATCAGTTGTTGACTTTTTGACTTGGAGCTTGGGAATTGTATTTCCTGTTTCTATAACTTCCTGTTCCCTTGTTGATTGTTCCTAGCTGGCCCTGTTTTTTCCCCCCAACCATTAAAAATAGTGAGTATTTGAGTTTTGTTTGGAATTTGCTTGTTTCATAAGTCTTTTCTTTTCATTTTTGGCTTTTTAGATAAAATCCTTGCTTAAAGGGGTCATGGACTGCATTGTTTTGTTTTTTATAATGTTTCCTGGGGTGCACTTATAATGTTAATATAATTCTTACATCAAAAATAGTCATCATTTAGAAATAAAAGGCATTTTCCTAGCCTGATTTTAGCCCTGTTTGCAGGGGCGTGTCTGATGTGAGACTTCAGTGTAAACGCCCACTGCTGTGATTGGCTGACAGCTTTGCATATGAAATAGCTTTAGTATTACATGTGGAACTCTCTTGAAAACTTTTAGCATGTTTTTACTATTACAGCACTCAATGTTAACTTATCGTGGAAAGTGTTTATTATAGCATTATATTGAGATCGTGGCATGAAAGTTTGCAATGATGAGTATTGTAGCCAAATAGACATGTTGAGCGCATGAATGCAGTGATCTCGTCTTTCCATCTCGATTTCTGCACACTAACGAATGCTTTCATCATAACTAACACTGCAAACACAATGTAAATGAGATTCGTTGATTATAACCAAAGACTATAGATTAAAGGGATTTTGTTATAAAAAGAGATTTGCCGAGAGTCCCGAACTCAGTCCGGATTAACTTGCGTGGTTTGATTGACAGCTCCTGTGATTGTAAAACGGAGCGCTCATTGATCATTATCTATAAATAATTTAATCACATTTTAAATAACAGATTATTTTCATCTTACTAAGAGAAACAATGTGAAGTTGACCGTTTAGTCACCGGTTTGATTCACTGAGACGAAGAACATCTGACTGTACATACATGTATCATTACATATCAGAAATCACTGGTCACAGATTAGCCATTAGAATTAACACAGTTACTTGCAAGTTGTCGCATTACTGTCGAGTCCATATCATAAAAGTCTGTTTACAAACCCTGAACCCGAAATTACGACTGATTTACCAAAGAATCCACTGTGAAATGTAACGAATAAATCAATAATACTGAGACATTCACATTGTTGAAAATAAATAACCACATTCCTAGCATTAGGATCCTTTGGAAGATAATGTTATTTTTAGTCCAGTGATCCTGTATCGCTCTTCTCTCCTCGTCATCTCACTAACACGACAGTAGGAGGGGCCAACGATTCAAAGATGAAGTAGGCGTTGAACGAGTCGTTCGCTCAGTTACAATAA
Organism: Phoxinus phoxinus; assembly: GCF_949152265.1. Lineage (NCBI taxonomy): Eukaryota > Metazoa > Chordata > Actinopteri > Cypriniformes > Leuciscidae > Phoxinus > Phoxinus phoxinus. The sequence continues at coordinate 28,117,942 of NC_136892.1, forward strand.
AAGCTGTTTTTGGATTAACAGGGACATTTTCCGTTCTGAAACTTACAGGATATGCTTATAGTATGACGACCTCTTATATGTCAAAACCTCAAGGAAAATTTTATTTCTCAGTTCATGACCCCTTTAAGTTATTGTTAGATCAAAAAGTTAAAGGCGACTTTATCAAAGTCCCTTTCAAGGAAAATCTGTTCACTCTGCGGCTGTATTTGCAAGGGTTTCCGAGCTCGGAGTTGCACTTTTCCCATTCATAAGTAATATGAGTATTTGTATATCTAAAGTCTTTGACTTTGTTGTAATTTTTACCACATCGCATGGCAATGGATAAAAACAAAACACAGTTCCTTTAGGAAATCACAGACAGTCAATAGAACCAGAAAGACAACAGTCGGCTATATACAGACAATAATACCACAATGTACACAGAGTAAAAAGTATTGATGAGAGATCTAGAAATGTGTAGTTTATTATATCTGGTCAATGCAGTTTATTCTGTTGCATTTTTGAAAGCATCATCAGTCTAGTAAGCGTGCGATGCAAGGCTGACTGTTTTTTTTTAATGAAAGATTACACATTCATATTAGGCTTCCATTAAATTTGCTCGCGGCCTGGTCATGTGTTTGACAGCTAATCTCCTGAAGCCGCCTCTCTAAATGCTTTTATTATTTCATAACTGTTTCTGCTGCAGATCACAGAAATAAATGTAATCTTTTAATAATGAGATTAAAGAATAATCCTCTGTCTGTTTGTGCTGCGTCGCCACCGCATGAAAACCTGTAACGCAGACACGAAAAACTTCAGATGGAACTTGCTGCATTATTAATTTTTTAATCTGGAATGTTCATTTAAAATCAGGCTTTTTCCATGCCTGTGATCTGCTCTTGGAATCGCCCTGGGGAGAGTCTGTGAGCGTGCATTTTAATCAGATATATATGATATTTGTTAAACAGTTTAATTTAGCTAAATCCCGTCTAATCATGATTGACAGCACTGGGTTTGATACTTTCCACTTCAAATAAGTGATAAGAGATTTTCATTTCAAGATGCCTTTAAGTTTATTTTTTGCTTATTGGGATGACAGCCATCTTGCATAAATAGTTTTTTTCTGACTACATGTGATGTGACCAAACTTTTATAATTTTTTATTAAAATAATGACAATAATAATGTATTATTATTGTGAATAGTAGTAATAATAACAACAACAGGTTTTTTCCTGTTGATATTAAGTGACCAAACTTGTATTATTATTAATAATATTATTGTTTTAATTATTGTCATTAATTATTATGGTAACACTTTACAATAAGGTTCATTAGTTAACTTCATTAGATAACATTAACTAATAATGAACTGCACTTATACAGCATTTATTCATCTTTGTTAATGTTAATTTCAACATTTACTAATACTTTATTAAAATCTTGTAAACATGAGTTAATGCACTGTGAACTAACATGAACAAACAATGAACAGCTTTATTCATATTAACTAACATTAACACATATTAATAAATACTGTAACAAATGTATTGCTCATTGTTAGTTCATGTTAGTTAATACATTAATTGATGTTTAATAAATGAACCTTATTGTAAAGTGTTACCATTATTATTATTATGAGTAGTAAGAATACTTCTAATAATAATAATTATTATTATTATCGTCATTAATTAATTATTATTAGCCTATTATTATTAGTAGTAGTAGTAATAATTCTAAAAAAATGTTTTGGGATTTTGCAATATAGCCATTCTTTTGTGCATTTATTGATCATTCAAGATTAAAAACCAACAATATTGCAGTAAGTTGTTGGTGTTTTATTACATTTATTTTTTATTATTTTTTATTTAAACATGATTTTAGAGGCGTTAAACAGGTTAAATTATGAACATTGATGAATACAGTTGTGCTAAAAAAATATTGTTTACTTAAAAAAAATATATTGAGCATTTACAATATCCATATCAGAATTTACAATTATGTCTTTCTCGCTGGAGAATTGAACAGCCTGACTCCCAGAAACTGTGTAAAGCCAGCCAATCGGATTGAATTTTATTGTTTTGCAAAAGCTCCTGTGTATACGCAGATTTGTCTGGGGTTGCGAGTCGTATGAGAAAAGCTTATCTTTTTATGATAAATCTTGTCTGCACATATTTGTTATTTTAGATCAGTAACTCCCATTATTAGCCATCAGAGGTTGTTCAGTGAACCTTGAGAACTCTTATAAATCATGTTTGTTTCACAGCTTCTCAGTCTCACGTTAACACACACACACACACACACACACAAACACACACACACACACACACCCGATGCCCTTGAGACGACCCCCCTTAGATTCAGTGGCAAGTTTGAGCCTGCTGGCGTTGAGACAGAGACGATCTATTATCTCGCACAGAAAGAGTGTGTGTCCCAGAGACTGATTTGGCTTTGGCTAATGTATGCGAGAGAGGGGAAAGGATCAAGAGCAGAAATGAATGGATTCTCATTCTCGTGGCGAGGAACAAGAGAAGGAATGCTGAACGTCTCACGTTTTATTTACCCGATATTTCACACCTCCATCCGACCTCTTCTGTCTTCGTATTGTATTTCATTCCCTTTTATTGGTGGGAATGTATGTGAGGCCGAACTACGAGACAAACCAGCAATTTATGATTCCTGCATACATGCTTTTATGCCTCCACAGTAGGTGCTAAGATGCTTTCATTAAACCGTCTCTCGATAGGCAGATGTTACCACAATTTAATTGCTTGATGCCCTGAAGAAGCTCTGGTCTCCTCTCCAGCACGCCAGTGTGTTCATCTTTCAGTTCTTCTCTCTGTGATGTTTCCTTCCTTCAGCACATCTGGGTCACAGCTAAGAAGAATTATTAAATTCACATGAGCATGTTTTACTGCTACACTTCATAATTCATAAATAAAAAAAATCATTTCAACATTCCTAATGTTACTATATTACCATTTCAAATAAATGCTGTTCTGTTGAACTTTCTGTTCATCAAAAAAATCCTGAAAAAAAGTGTCATGGGTTGCACAAAAATATTAAGAAATATTATTTCCAAAATTGATAATAATAATAAATGTTTCTTAAGCATCAAATCAGCATATTAGAATGTCTAAGGATATCCAAGGACCATGTGAGACTGAAGACTAGTGATAGTCTTTTGCATTGAACTATGTTTTTTTGTTTAATTTTTATTAAAATATATTACAATTTTTATCCAATTATCTTGGATTTTTTTTTTGCGTTTAAGATTCTGGTCCAAATATGAAAATATTATATGAAACATCAAATATGAAATAAAAACATAACTTCGAAACCTGCCTTGGCCTCGGTAGTGTGCCTACAATACTATAAAATGCTCCCTAGGTATAGGCAGCATATAGGATTTGGAACAGATCTTCAGATTAACATATTGCCTGTTGCTTTCCTGCGTCACTCCTGGTTGGATCAGTGTTTTGGAGGGATTATACAATGCTTGTGTGTAAATGCACTCTTCAACCTCTGTCTTGAGCCCCATTCACACAGCACTTTGAACCCGGCAAATTGCCAGCAAATTGCCGGAACGCCTTCTGTGTGAACGCAAACACGACCCGGGTTTAATGCCGGGATCGATGCCGGGTTGGGGACCTAGTAACATTGCCGTGTTCAGACCCGGAACGCGCGCTGTGTGAACAAAAGCCAGGACAAATGCCGTAAGGGGTGTGTCGTAGTGATGATTACGTCTCGCGGCTTCATTTTCTTTCATACTCTCCGCCAATTTAACTTCCAGCGTATTCCGTATCGAATTAACACGTTGAAAAGAACTCAAAATCGAAAATAAAATTGTGATTTGACCACGAAACATGTTGTACATAAACAACAAAGTTTGAACAGCAACATCTAATGCCTGATCAGCTGCCATGTTGTTCAAAGCAATGCAAACACTTCCGCTTTTCGACGCGTACCTTATACGTCACATCATAACGTCACGCGTCTATCCGGGACATAACCGGGTTGTGTGTGAACGCGCTCTCTGATTCCGGCAAATCACTGGCAGTGTGAATGAACCATTTTCAAACGAACCCGGGTCAAATCCCGGGTCACTTTATCCGTGTATTTTCCGGAATCTCTGTGTGAAAGGGGCTTTGTAGTCCTCTCTCTGCATTTGTCACGCAGACACATCTCCGTGATCCCAGACCTTTGAAGTGCATCGACGTCATTTGTGATTTAATCTGATGGTTTGCACTCCCATAAACGCTGTTAAATCATTAAATATTCAGAATATTAAGTGGCTGGTGGCGTCCAAAATTAAACGCAGAAGTCGGAAGTGTTTGATAGATGACTCTCTGTGTGTATTGTTTCATCCAGATGATTCGGTGAGATCGGAGATGACGAGGTTTGTACAGGCCGTGAGTGTAAAAATGATGAATTCTGCTGATGGAGGCAGAGAGCGATGAGAACATCGAGACCTCCATATTAATCGCATCGGTGTGTCCTTGTCTGATCTCGATCCGCATTATCTGCTTCCTGTTTCACTCAAGGACTTGTTTTCAGCTAGTCAGACGTCACTAAGCAGTTTTGCCAAGAATATTTCAGCATTATTCCCATCAAATTCATAGATAAAGGAATATTATGGATATTTTCAAATGGCTATATAGACACAATATTTGTCTGTCAGTTTATATAAAGGTGATGGTTCAGTTATGAGAGTTTTTTTAGCAAATATTTTGGCCGATATTTGGATTTTTTAAATGATCGCATTGGCCAATAAGCTTTTCTGTTTGGCCTATATGTCAGACACAGGACTTTGACGGAGATGAGCACGCGTGTTAATGTTATATCTTCTGTTTTCATTTTCAGTGCATTGACAGGTGACACTGAGAGACTCTTCTTTTGAGTTCTTCGGGGTCATTCATCTTAATTTTTACCTCAGTTTCCCTCAAACTAATCTCCACTAATCTCTGACTGACCAATTCTGCATTTACTGTAATGGGGTTGATTGATAGGACGCTTTAGAGCCCCTTTTTCAATACTGACCTCCTTATAATCAGTGTGTGAGGCGCATACATTAGAGTGCTTTACTTTGACATCCACTTAGCACTGTGGTTTCTGAGATCAATTCAAACTCACGCACTGGCCTTTCAGAGCCCTTTCTTGCCCCTCAGGCCTGCTGTTAATCTCTCCTCATTTTCTGTGTGTTTGTATCTGGCCAGGAAGATCAATATGGTCAGATCAACTGTCCTGTTGTCTTCCTGTTTACCATCTCTTGATTTATTTGATCCCACTCTCTCAACCTTCCCTTCCAGCACAACAATTAAGGACATTTGGTTGTTTAAAGTGGTATACTGCAATACATTTAGTGTTTGTTATATGGTAAAAAATTATCTTACATTTAAATTATCTTTATAACGCTGATAAAAAAAAACATCAAAAGTCCTTCAGCGAATCTCACAAAACGGGTCAAGAACATGTCGCGGTCATATTTAACCAGAAATCTGAATGCAAAATATAACTTAATATTTTCAAAACTATATTTTTCTGCTTATTTATTTATCACACAAAAAAAGAAGTGTCATGAAATAGTTTTGTCTTTTTTCTTTTGGTTTTGGATTGAATTCCCCCTCTTATCCCCGTGTCATTTGTAGCAGGAGCTGTGAGATATGAGCTGGGGTACGGCAGGTCTCTTCACCTGTACGTAATGAAACCCAGAATGCCTCGGCCACAGGAGCAGCAGGTCACCTGCTAAGAGCAGCGATTTAATCTGAGTCCTGCAGAGAGGCCAGAGGATGCAGCCAATACACTCCAAACTCATTAATATAAATGCAGGAGTGAGCCGGAGCCCTGTGGAACGCCTCTCCGTGGAATATTTAAACTCTGTGTTTATTGCTCTATTCACCATCGATTCATTTTCCAAATGCATTGATGCACTATGATGCCACCCTGCAAATGTTGCCAGCCTGATCTGTCTCCTAAAGTAGAATCAAATGCTTTTAAACAAGAACTATGTTTTATGTCAACTAAATTGTGATTTGATGTAGATGTTTTGGTAGCAAAATGTATTTAAAAAGGTTCTGAGGTTCACGGAGAGCTGAAAAGGGCCATCCGTCCATCCGTCCGTCCATCCATCCGTCCGTCCGTCCGTCCGTCCATCCTTCCTTCCATCTGTCCGTCCGTCCGTCCATCCATCCATCCGTCCGTCCATCCATCTATCCATCCGTTCGTCCATCTGTCTGTCCATCCATCCATCCGTCCATCCGTCCATCCGTCCGTCCGTCCATCCATCCATCCATCCATCCATCCATCCATCCATCCATCCATCCATCCATCCATCCATCCATCCATCCATCCATCCATCCATCCATCCATCCATCCATCCATCCATCCATCCGTCCGTCCATTTGTCCATCCATTTGTCCATCCATCCGTCCGTCCGTCCGTTGTTTTCCAGCCATTAAAAAATATTTATTCTCATACATTTATAATAAATGTGCTTTTCCAAAAAAGAAAAAAAACATTCAAAGCTTTCTTTAAAGTTTAAAGAGGACATAATGCCCTTTTACAAAGTCTTGATTTTGGTTTTCGGATCGACTAGAATAGGTTTTCACGCTTGAAAGTTGAAAAACATTATTTTTAAATCATTATTTTTATTTTTCTCTTCGGAGTCCGTCAGTAACACTCTGTTTAGTTCCTTAGTCTCTATGAAGCCCCTCCTTCTGAAAAGCACAATGTGTTCTGATTGGTCGGCTGGATCAGTGTGTTGTGATTGGTCAGCCGCTTCAAGCGTGTTTCAGAAATGTCATACCTTAACCGTGAGTTTCAACACACTACTAACTAACTCAACCAAAATGTATTTTACATATGCCTTGTGCAGGAATTATTTAAATGAGGAATAGTGCGACATGTTTGTTCCCTGAAGAAACTCAAGACTACAATGGAGGCGTTTCAGGGAGTTCAGAAACAGTGACACTGATATAGAGAATAACTCCCGCTGGAGGGACTTTGTGCTTTGTAACTTTGCAGACCTTTTTCATGCTCAAACAGCAACATTACACACTAAAGAAAGGTGAAATGTAAAAAAGCCCTTCTTGAGATATCCATCCAAAATGTAACAAATTCCGTGACATTCTGCATTCTACTGGAAATTCTAATTTTATGACTGGCTTCCAATTCCATCTGTATTTTCCATTTAAATTGGTTAAATTTTAAATCTGATATTTTAGCACTTTTATTGCCATGATTGTTTTACACAATATTACCAAAGCATCAGAACCAGATAACTGGATTCCAGGCTCAGCTCTAACCTTGATGTTACAGTGTGTTTGAGGGAACTTGACTGAAGACATGTCTAGAATTTAAAAATCTTTTTAGAATAAGCCTATAATTACATATTCAAACCCATAATTACATTGGCTATGTCCAGTCTTTCCATAAATAAACAGACAGTGTTTTGTGTGAGAAGAGTACCTTAGAATTAAACTTTCAAGGCGTCATAACATTGTAATGAGAAACAACAAATTGACGTTTTTAAGCTTTACACATCCAAATATTAGCAATGCAAATATGTAGTGACTATAATGCTTATATCTCAGTAGAGATTGGGTCACAAGAAAAGATATGATAAGTTGACATTTATAAATATTTACACCACTTACTCAGATGTCATTTTTATTCTTTCCACCAAACACAGATACTGGTTGTTTGATGTCATTTATTCATAAATCTAGTCAGAATTAGTTTAGGCAAATAAGTCAGATATGTGTCCTGCATTGCTAAAGCAGTGTGTACGGGCGCCTGCCGCTGCTGTCTAACAGTGGCGTTGTGAAAGAGCCATTGAGAAGATGAAGGGTCTGAAACGCTCCATCTGATTCCTGCAAATCAACAGCTGAATTAAATAATAGCACCATCCTCTCCAAATATTCACTTCAGCTCTCGCTCGCACAAATATCAGTCTGTGATGTGTTGGCAGCCTGAGGCTTAGTTGAATTGTGTTGTAATTTAACCCGCATGAGGGTAGAGAGTGTTTCTCTCTCGTATTGATCAGTAGATGATGGTTTACACCATTAGTGAAGCACTAAACGGATGGAAAGAAAACAACAGCTATCTACAGAGACGGCAACTGTGCCCTGAAAAAGTCATCTGCAATAAATAAAATGCAGTGTAATATAAATCACCACAGAAAATATGGATGGTCTCATCGCAATGAGTGTTAAAGGGATAGTTCACTTTAAAATGAAAATTCTGTCATCATTTACTCACCCTCCAGTTGTTTCAAACCTGTATGAATTTCTTTCTTCTGCTGAACACAAAGGAAGATATTTTGAAAAATGTCAGTAACCAAACAGTTACCAGGTCCCATTGACTTCCATAGTAGGAAAAAAAAAATACTATGGAAATCAATGGGACCTGGTAACTGTTTGGTTACTGACATTTTTCAAAATATCTTCCTTTGTGTTCAGCAGAAGAAAGAAATTCATACAGGTTTGAAACAACTTGAGGGTGAGTAAATGATGACAGAATTTTCATTTTAAAGTGAACTATGCCTTTAAAATACTATAAATTAACAGCTGGTTTGTGTATAAGCTGGCATTTTAAATAGTTCGCCTTTTATAATACCAATTGCTAACATGTACTGTAATATTGGTGTGAAATGGACTGTCCATGTCTGTTGTCTTTAATGTCTTAGGACAGTCGCTACTGAAGGGTTTGGGACTGTGTTTGTTCTTGGTGTGCCATCAGCCGAGTCTCATAGTGTTTCCTTTTGAGATGAATGAGAATGTTAGCTGATGGCTTTTTTTAGATATTATAGACCTTAATAATACATACTGAACTGTAGCTTTGGTACCCTGCTATAACCAGACCTTCCACTAGGGGCAGCAAAGCAGTGAAAAACAAAAGAGTCGCTCATTATTGAGTCGGTTGGGTGTGTGCTGCTGACCAAAGGAAAAGCTGAATCTGTTTTCCAGCAGCTTAAGCTCAGCTCGCAGTCTAAAGGGACTGAAACTTTGTGCAATGCATTGAGATTGTTTTTTCACACCATTACCAACTTAAACACACAAATAAGGCTGAAAGAGTTCCAGATGACTGGAAAGAGGAAGAAAAAACACTGGAAATGAACAGAGTAGTAATTGGTTGCAAATCCAAATGAAACCAATCGTGTCTGAAATGAACACACACACACACACACACAGACACACACACACACACACACACACACACACACACACACACACACACACACACACACACACACACACACACACACACACACACACTCTCACAC
>NC_136892.1:28127401-28177401 GCF_949152265.1 Phoxinus phoxinus
TAATTTATTCACAATTTAAATAGGGAATGTGAAGGTACGTCACGCAGTGTTGCATTATGGGACGTGGCCGCCATATTTACAGGCACCGATCTCTTGTTTACCTTTCGCCGGCCGTTGATATGACATTTATAGTGGGTGTGTTTGGCTAAAAAGAGATAAAATTGAAGAAGAATGGAAAAAATGGAGAACTTGAAAGAAAAAGAGAAGGGATCCTACCAGGAGAAACTAAATGCCACTGCCAAAAAACTTTATTTGGACAAACTGTCCGCGATAAACCAAGTTGATCCATATGATGTAGTAGCCCAAGACTGGATTACGGGTTAAATGCTAAATATTTAGCTAAAGTTATATTATTTTAAAGAGTCATAAGCAGTGGGTTTGAGCAGTTGCATTTCAATAAAAAAAGATTTGTTATAATCGTCAACATTGTTTAAAAACCCAGTTTTATTTGCTTGTGGTGGGCAGATTTATTTTTGTAACTCATGTGGTTATGTTGATTATAAATGAATGAATGCATAATTTACAATACATAATTTACATTAAGTTAGTTCGCCAGTGTTAGAATAGAAACAAGATAATATCCGGCGTCTTCTCGTCAGCTCCTCGACCTGCTTCCCTTGCTGTTTTTTCCAAGAAGGACAGCTGAAAAAACGTATTGCGCTGTTCAGCTTCCTCCCTGAGCGATCGTGTGACCTGCTATGACAGTTCTTGATCGAGCAGCACTGACCAACCATATCGACGTTTATAAAAAATATAGCAGAAAATCCAAATACAGCCTCCAAAACACGAGTTCAAATAGAGCGGGATAGGGCGCGATCCTGTAAACATGGCGGCGGACCCATAATGCAACACGGCGTGACGTCACCTTCGCATTCCCTATACGATTATTTTCATCCTACTAAAAGAAACGATGTGAAGTTGATATTTTAGTCACTGGCTTGACTTACTGAGGCATAAATAGCAGTATTGAACGATTTGAGAGAAAGATTACCTATCTGAACTTGAACAATTAGCTACACATCAGAAATTGTTGCTCGGCTCGATCGATTTATTTTCAGACGTTCGTCGAGGCCAGCTCTGTATTGATCCAAGTTGAGGAAACAGTCGTCGGTGAAATGTATGCCGCAAACATGCAAAACTTTGGGGAGTTGTGTCGGCGCATTTCCAGAGGAAATTAAATGAATCCACTGGTTCTTCTGGGGCTTGGATGAAGGAACTAAAAAAAGGCTTTGGTGTTCATTTGTACATCCAATTATTGAGCAATTATTATGCTTCGCTCGCTCAAAAGCCATGATATCTCCGTGGACAAACTAAAATCGCGCGCACGCGTTCCTACTTCCTAGCTCATTTTCTCATGGACGGGAAATATTCTCTGGGCGGGCAAGGCAGAGAAAGGGGAGGTAACATTTCCTCCGTATGACGTCATACGGAGGAGATTCAAGATCAGCCCGATTGAGCTTCCACTTTTTCAAAGGCAGAGAAAGATAGCAAAAGCTCGATTTACACCGATTGAAATTTCTAGAAACTTGGGGACCATATACAGGCTAGGGGAACTCATATTAATGTTAAAAAACCTCAAAAAGTGAAAATTTCATGTCATGGGACCTTTAAGAAATGAAAAGCTACACATCAGTTAGGGTTAGAAACTGTTACCAAACATATAACATGCTAGAAACCTAATAATCACTGCAATAATGATCGAATCATTGACTCTTAAGCATTTGCCAATTCAAATCGAAACAGTGAATATCTGACCATGTTGCACTACAAATATTCTGTCTCTGACCGTGTGGAATGTTTTCTGAATACCAATTCCAGTCGCCTTTCCTTTTCTTTCAAGTGACTGCAAAAAAAAAAAAAAAAAAAAAAAAAACATCCAGCAGCAATCTAATTTCCTCTGTTGAGTGGGGGGAAATGTTACGGCTTTGTGGTCGTGTTTTTCAAGAGATGTTTCCTCAAGCAGCCGCTCTCAGAATGAGCCGTGGTGCATTTTGGGTCATTCAATCATAAAAACAACTACTTGTTCAGTCGTACACTGAAGAGGCGAACATTATGGAATATGTGTATAATTTGCCAGAATGTGAAGCATACGATGAGATCACACTGCATCGGACACAAAACCCCATAATGCAACGCACTCTTGACTTTTACACTGTTAATAACACATGTCTTGTTCATTCTTCCCATATTTGTGAAAAGAAATGCGAAGGGAGAGAAACTGTATTGTTTTGTAGTGGGTTTTGGATTCATCTGAATCATATTCTCTCCTCTCAGCGTTTTGGAATAATTCGTTTTCCTGACGATCAAGCAAATCCACTGTAACTGTTTCCAGTTTTACACACTAGCGCTGGCTGTTGTTTTCAGTCCCACGGATAGTTCCAGACCACGAGACTGCGAGTTAATGAAGCCAATATCCCGCTTCAGCCCCACTGAGAGCTCCATTACATCCTCGAGCTGCATTTATGAAGCTCGGACAAAAGAGACGGGGAAAAGAATGAACGATCAAACAAGAGAGCAGGGAGGGTGGTGAGGGAAGCTGGGCCTACAGCAAACCTCTGACTGATGATTAAATTAATATTTGTCTGATCTGACAAAAGGAAAATGGGACTCTCTCGGTTGCAGTACAATGCAGGGAGCTTTTGATTAGCATTGCAGACAGGACACGTTCTGCATTTTATATTTCATTCAAGTTCATTCCAATTTCCAAAGAAAAATGTTTTCGGAAGTTCTCTAACAAACTGACATAATCTCTGACTGAACAATGAATATATACACACAGTAACTATTTCTATATTTTACTAATCAAATCTGTGAAAAATTATAACAAAATTATTAATTTAAATAATGTAAGATATGCAGAAGATATGCACGCTTGAATATGATCTATAAGATATGCATGCGCCGCCTAGTGAAATCTCATTGGTCTAAAATCCCACTCTATATAAGGTCCACTGAAGTGCCTTAATACGCACCGCATTATTTAATGTGTTGATGTAATTTCCACTGAAACAGGAAGACAGGGCGGTACATATAGAGCAGCTCCTCCCCTTTTTAAAATAGCCAATAGTGTTTGGTTTATATCACAGCTCAGAGCCATTGAGCCCGGCAAAGCTGGAAAACTTTTCCACGAAATTGAATAACATTTTTTCAACAAAATCGAATTTGTTTGAAATGATTTGATGTAATTTTGTTGCATGAACTTACATTTTACATTTAGTCAATCCTGCTAGATAAGGTTTAGTCTAGTTAGTTTTTATCCTGTCAACATTATAATTTTAGCAAATTTGACTCTACAGTCACTTCTAATGCTAGATGTTACTAGTGTTCTATTTAATTAAAACCACTTTTTGCATAGTAATATTAAATATTACTTGTGCAGTTTGGCAAGTGAGGTTTAATGCAAGTAAAGTGTAGACTGAATGCCCACACCCTTAAACGCAGTCGCCACTCTTCTGCATAATGGTAACCACAAAATTAAAAAACATTACACAGAAAGTCCTCTAAGTTTCTAACATAACTATCATAACATAACATAACATAATCAAATCTATTAGATGCATTACAATACAGAAATATGTCAGCCCTTCGTGTCCTGTCTCTTGTCTAACAATGTGTTGGAAAGGCAGATTAATTATTCAAAGCACTTTTTTTTTTCTGAAGGGCTGACCTGCTGCTATTGACAGATGCACATACACAAAACTGGAATAAATAAAGCTAGAAAGAATGAAATTGATTTATGGAGTCGTATCAGGCCCGGAGGTCCCCTGGTGCAGGTGTCAAATTAAAGCCTTGAGAAACGGCGTCTCCCCGACGGCATTAACTCGCTCCTCACGCTGTGATTGGGGGGACTCCTGATTGTCAACACAGAATAGCTTTGATTGAAGTCCGCAGTCAATGATTAGTGTGAGGATAAATTCGAGTCCAGGACAGCTCATTTCTCAATCCCGCTGATTAAATTGTTATTGCTAGCGTAATGTGTTTGCACAAAACAACTCATAAACATGTCACTTGCAAAGAGGTGTTTGCAATAAATCCCATTGTAGTTTCAGTTGCCGCATTCTTGTACTTGTATTTATTGTAATTTCACATGCGCGCTGCATTCGCACTTCTCATTTGATTTCTCTCTCCTTCTGCTCTTTTATCATCTCGGAGGGAAAAAGAATAATAAAACGAGGAAGAGAGATTTTCGCTCTTTTCAGAAAGGCTTCCAACACAATAGTTGCATCATAAGTACTAGGGAGATCTATCTCCTTTTTAAGTTTTATTTCTTTCCTTTTTTTTTCCCCCGCATGTTTTCTGGGAGAAAATCACAGAGGTCTTGTGAATGTAGTCAGACGACATCTGTGTGGCTTAAGGAGGTTTGTAGTACCTGGAGAAAGCCATCTGTTCGTGTTATAGCAGCTATCCTGAGCTATGATGTCAAAGACAGCAGACAGAGACCAAATACACTGCTGAAACATCCATTATTATGAAGTATAGCAATATATTCTCTAAAAAAATGCTGGGTTGTTTCAACCCAATGTTGGGTCAAATATGGACAAACCCAGCCGTTGGGTTAAATTTTTAAATTGCATTTTAACCCACGTTTGGGTTTGTCCATATTTGACCCAAAATTGGGTTGAAACAACACAGCATTTTTTTAGAGTGTGCAAACAGTTTTTTTTCCCTCACAATACTTTGCTATTTTTAAGTGTCAATAAATGGAGAAAGATGTTGTTTTTTTTACTCCAGATGCGTATATAACAAGATCTACCAGCAGCTAACTTGACCATGATAACCAAACAGACAAAACATTTTCAAGGTTAGCTTCACTGTAAAATTATTTCATGATTTGGTTTAACTTTTTATCTTTTATCAAATCAACTTAATTATAGTGGTTCGGATAACACAATATTTTGAGTTTCTATTCATTAAACCAATCTTCTTCGTTGTATTAACTCACATTTTTAATTTCAATGAACTCAAAATGTTAAGGCAACCAGGGAACTTTCTTTTTTGAGTAATACTTACAGAGTTTATGTTTATAAGACTAAAGGCTCATCCACACCATGAACGATCACTATAACAAGAACTATATCAGCGTCCACAGCGGGCGATATTCAGATTTTTCTGTCGTCTGCCGCTTTAAATGCTCAAGTCTGGAGAATTCTGATTGGCTGTCAATGTATTTATCGTTTATCAGGGAAGTGATTCCAACTGCATAGTTTCTCTGTACTATTGTTAATCGTAATTGTGGTGTGGACTATTCTTTTATATTTGTAACGATCTTTATCGTTATAGTTATTGTCCTTGGTGTGAACAGGCCTTAAGACGAAGCGGGTATTTATAATTTCCTCTTGACCTAATTCTGACCCCAGTGCAACATACATTTTTTAGTTTTAGTTTTCTTTTACTACCAGGGCTCATCTATAATTCCTTTTCATTTCACAGTCTAAGAGATCGTGCTGCATTCCATTCAACTCAGAATGTCAAGAAATTCCAACCTTACTTTTTTAAAAGTGCAACAGAACACTACCTAAATGCCAGCTTGGTTTCTACATGAGAAAACAACTACAACAGGCTTTTTTTCTTTTTTTACACTGGTTAAGTAAATGCTAGCACTGTAGTATCATTTGTCCTCTGTAATTTGGCTTGCATTGCCATTTGCTTCTATAAACTTTAAACTTTATCTTTTGAGCATTGAGCACAGGAATGCCTTCATGGGTGGAAATCAGATGTTTCGAATAGGAATATCCCACCACTCACTTTAAATTTAACACAGCATTCATTTGGAATGGAATATTAGCGTAAACTGCCTGATTTTGTTTGTTTGTTTGTTTGTTTTTGTTAAAGCTGCAGTCCATAACTTTTGGCGCTCTAGCAGTTAATAAACAGAACTGCATGTGTCTTGCAGAAGAACATTGTAGCCGGAGCTACTTCTGTCTGTTTATGTCTATGATGAGTTACATAGGTACTGGGCTACACTACAGCGGTGTGACCCGAACCAGTCTAAAATAGTCCCAATATAAACATTTATTATAGATGTATACCATAGCGTTTCAGGATAAGACAAAAACACGGTTTGGAAAATGGATTCATGATGTACTCGCTCATTTGTGTAAAATTTAAACACAAAAAAAGTTACAGACTGCAGCTTTAAGGAGTACCGTAATGTTTCAAACAGTAGTACAAACATATGCGGTATATATATATAAATTTATTTTTTTATATTTTTTTTTACACAGTAATGTCATTAAATTCCATTTATGATATAATATTTGCTAGTGCCATTTGAAATCTTCAAATGTTCCTTATGGCATCATATTTTTCAGTTTACAGTATTGACTAAAACAATTGTTTTTAAAAATTCAGCTTTTCATTATTGTAAAATAAACTCCTCACCCTGAATTTTCACCCCCTTTTTTTCTGCATGTTCATATCTGTTTTTGTTTTCTGCTCCTAAAATGAACTCGTGCAGGCGGTCAAGCCGGAGGTGCTGGGTCTCTGCTTTGTTTAGAGCAAGTGGGGAGAAGTTGTTCATGTTCCAGCAAAAGGGAGAGTTCAGCTTCTGGGAAAACAATGAGGTTTAGCAATAAGAAGAGTGATAGTGTGAGCAATTAAAATGCAAATGCATTGTGTATCAGTTGATAACATAGATGGCTTAAACATACAACGTAATATAATTAGATGAGCAGTTCATTATAATTTAATACATGCGTCATTTGAGACCTAAATCTGAGTGACATATGTTGATGTATTGGAGTATAGTAATTATAATTGCACATGGCTTGTTTGGACTCATTAGAGAACCAGACCGAATAGGAGATAAACACCGGGTCTGCCATAATTAACCATCCTATTAAAACAATTAACAAGTCTAGAAACTGACATGGAATGACACTTTATATCTTTATTTTCAAGTCGAGTCAAATTTCAAGTCCTACTTAGAACGGTTACTACTTTTAACTTGTAAACATCTAGTTGCCTGTGTTGCCGAGACACGTGCTGTGGTTTGTTTGCATTGTGTTTTGTTGAAGTGGTTTTCGATTAGCGAATCCCGGCTTCAGCTTGATGTTGAGAGCCTCGCTGGCTCACTCTTGACCGGATAAACCCTCACTCTCGCTTTCTGTCTGAGCGCATTAGAGATCAGATTCAGTGTTTCTGACTCCTGTGAGACGCCAGTGTTTGGCAGCCTGAATGCAGCGCTGGATGAATTTGTAGTAGCACGTTGTTCCCTCTCGACTTTAAGCCTCTGCTCTGTATGCTCGAACTGAATCATCCATCTTACCAGAGCCATCCATCACGCGAGAAGTGACCAGCTGCAGCTTCAAACGAATGGAAAGTTTCAGTTTACACTGGCGTCTTCATTATGAAGATGAATAAACCGAACTTCCACATGACATCATCATTTTAGTTCTCATCAGCAAATTCCATTTTTGACATCATGTTTGCAAGAGCAATTTAAAACTTCCGTATGTTCCTTATGACCTCATAGGGTTAGTTTACAGTGACTAGTAAAAAAACATTTGAATATTATTTTTTTTATCTATACTTTTATTATGTATTTGAAACCAATTTTCCAAGAACCTCAGAGTCCTCATTTTATAAACACTGTTAAATCGATTGTAAATAGTTCAGGCGTAGTGTGTGTTACTAAATAAAGAATGTCATTATAACACACACACATCTGTTTAACACCTTTTTTTTTTTAATCCAACCCATATCTCTAATCTCAGCTTCTGTTGCATTAATTCACCAAAAAGTGACATTCTAAAGCCAGTGCGGTTGTGACATCCTGATTGGTCTAGTGAAACAGTGTGATTGGATGGATGAGCAAAATGAGCCCTTCTGATTGGTTCGTAGTGAAAGTGGCCCAGGATATCCTGGATTATATACAAGCCCCACACCATGCATCTGTTCATTCCCTGGAGAGAAAGAGAAACACTCCTCTTTATATCCATTAATGGACCATCAGGCCACTCTATCTGAGAGCTTTAGGTTGTCCATTTGCAGCGTTAAACTGTCGCTGCGCTGCCCGGTTCAACTGCGTGGTCATGTCTATCCATCATGTTTTTAAAGCTTTTAATGCTTTTAAAATCACTGTTACTACTTATCTTATTTCAGTATTATTTAGATAGCACTTTATTTGACATTCCTCTTCAGCATGTACATACTATACTTATTAATTACAATAACTGGGTTATAGATACTAACCCTGAACCTAACCTTAACCCATGTAGTTAGCTTATATTACCAGTTTCTTGGGTAACACTTACTGTAAAATAAAGTGTAGCCTAATTATTATACATTTATAGTTTTTATTATAATTATTAATTAGCTTTTTATTGTTATATTTACTTTTAGTAAACTTATTTCAGTCAGTTTCTAATATTGTCTTGGTTTTGTTTTTCAGTTGATTTATTCTTCAGAAAATAGTTTTTTTGATTAATGAGTCGCTCTGCCTTATATTAGTTCAAGAAAACTGTTGAGACATTTAGTAATATATGATTAATGGCGGCTCCTTGTTTTAAAATGATCAAACACCGCAATGAAACGAGTCGCTGTTGCAGCGTTTGTGATTTATGTTCAAAAAAATAAGAGTTTCTGCATATTAACGAGGATGCAAATGAGTCATTTCCTATGCTCCACCTCACCTTTGATTGGACTCCCGAAGGCTGCTCGAGCACATTGAACAAGCGGGATCGTGCAACGCAAGACCTGACCTCGCACAACAACGCTTTGAATTAAAAACGCAGCGTTGATGCAAGACCCAAATTAACCACCTGCACCGTGGAGCACAGATTATCTCCAAATTACTCTGACAAGACTGCGAATTACTTCACTACCAGTGTCATAGCTATCAACAAAGATTTAATATTTCATAAGCAACACAAACGCATGACACCGTGGAACACAACAGCGATCGCTAACAATACCGACTACGCCATCCGAAGAGCTTCATCATGAATGAGTGCGAAAGAAAAATCTAAGGAAGGAGAACAGAAAGGGCTGGGGAGAGTTTGCATCAAATATTGATGCTCTTTTTTATGGTACCATCTGCTGTATGGCATGTGCATTAAATATTAAAGTGTAGCTAGAGAGAAAGCCTGGAAGGAGAAAAAGAGAGGGAGACAAGCAGACAGACACCTCCTTACTGTCCAAGATGACATCAAACAGGCCTGTCTAAATGAGAACAGCCAGGCTCTTAGAGGCAAAGGTCTTGATGTAGTGCTGACCGAGAGTTGAAGAGCTCGGGTCAGGAGAGTTTTAGAGGTCTGGTTTTGCCCCTTGAGATAAAACACTGTTAACACACTGTTCGACAAATGGACTTGACTCTGTGGGAGAACTAGTTTCACATCATTATCTCTGACCCCTGTTGCACATGCAGCTGTGTTTTGTCTTCAATGTGGCTATTTTATTCGTAGATGTGAGTTAGCAATCCATGTTATACCCCGAGGTCTTAAAGGGTTATGAAACCATAAACCAAATTTTTGGAGATTTTGACAGAGTTTTGTGTTGAAAATCATGGAAAGACAATGTTATCATTTGTTTGATTTTATCTGAGGAGAAAACCAGTTAATTTTAGTGTGTTCATACTTGGCATGTTTGGTTTAAATTTGTCTTCGTGTCAACGTCACAGGATGTGAAAATAAATTTCTGAAAATAATGTCGTAATTACCGTAAATAAAGCTCAGTGTGCTTTCAGGTCACTCTCACGCTACTCTTGCGCTACTCACGTTTGGATGTTTATTTGTGCGTTAAATTAGCTATAGCTGTCAAAGGATATGTATGTATTTGTGTAATTTAAATTACGGTGAGCTTACAAAACCATTATGAACGCTTGTTTCCGCCACAGAATAAAAAATAAATTTAAAAAAATTGCGACTTTTTATCTGGCAATTCTGACTTTTTTTTTCTCACAATTGCAAGTTTTCATCTTGCAATTCTAACTTTTTTATCTCAGAATTGCGTGATTTAAAGTCGCAATTGCGAGTTATGAAGTCAGAATTGTGAGCTATAACTCATAATAAATAAACCCGCAATTCTGAACTGCATGTTTACAGCTCACAATTTTGACTTTATAACACGCAATTGACCCTTCGCAGGGAGCTTGATTGACAGGTGATCTGACTAATCATACTTCGCCATCCGCCATTTTGTCCGACAAAGCAGTCAGGAGAGTTAGTAGATTAACATGGGAGGATTTGAACTTGAAAAACTGAGTGTACTGACGTCTTTCTGCGGTTAAAACAACATTTTCAACAACAGTTTATTTGATGCTATAAATGAACTAGAAGGAAGAGATGATCGGTTCACAAACAGCTTTAACTGATGCTCTACAGCGATCTGTCACGACACATTAAAGAGCCACAAAACGGTATTTATTGTTTAAATTTCTTTTAAAAAGACTTTGACTTTTAAAGAGACTTTGTTTAATATGATTAATATCGAAAGTAACCGAAAAGTAACCTGGTCTGTCCTGTCTGTCAGTGTGTTGTCAGTCTCCTCTCTGCTCCGCGATGCATTTTTCATTGCATGAGAACATGGTGTGGTGTGAGAGCAGCGTAGCTTGTCGGGCATAGCGACAGTAACTAAGGGGGGCGGGTCTTTGCGAACAGTCAATTGGGTGATATAACGTCAGAATTGCTTGCTATAAACTGGCAATTTTGAGGAAAATTAATTTTTTCCCTCAGAATTGGACTTTATGACTCTCAATTGAAAAGAAAAGATGTCAGAATTGCGAGATAAAAAGTCGCAAGAAACAAACCTCCACAGTATATTGTGTTGCATGTGATGTTAATTTGTAGCGTGCATTTGTGCTTTTAATGAGAGTGAAATAAAACTGTTCGCTGTGTTGACAGCCCCCCGGTCAGACTCTTCCCACTCCACTCCGCAGCTCTCCACGCACACATTTGTAACATTTTTCAAATCTGTGATAAGATCTGACTGTTGCTGAAACCAGGGGGTTTCGTGACCCTTTAAGGAGGACCGGTCCACGAGGGACGTTTGTGGTACAGTACAGTACAGTACAAGCCCAGAGCAAATGAACTCTCCTGGGGAAGAGCAGCAGGGTGCTTTGATACTATACTGTACAGAGTCTTACACTGGGATATGACCTAGATTTCCAAATGCTCATAATAAATATAAAATTAAGGTTCTTATATCACTTTGAAAGAGTGTGCCTACACACTTAGAGTTTATGCTGTGTCAGAAAATGCTTTGTTTGAATCAATTCAGTTCGATGCGGCTTGATTTCGAACTGACCTGACTCTTTCCATGCTCAAAATGGACTTTAACCCTATAAAGCCTATCGTATTCAATACACAACACTCTAAGGCCTCTAAATTATTAATTTCCACAATCCACAAGTCCACAATCTTCTACATTGCTTCTGCTTTAATACATTTTGAGTAAATTGTTTTCACGCTTGTTCGTGAAAATGTCATGAGTCAAACAGTGCGTTTTTAGATTTGTGTTTCTGGACATGTCAAAACTCTACCATTGACACCAATACTTCCTCATCGCCTAATATAATGCTTAATGTAAGATAATACTTTTAGATTCATTGCAACTCTACCTCTGACATATAACAATACATTTCTGAACATATAATAACCTCTATAGAAATACTGTATATAATAATTTATTAAATCAAAATTTTCATATTTTCAAAAATCTGTTTTGATTAATTAACTTTTTTTTCATTCATAGTTTTAAAATAATTATTTTTGTGATGAATAAATTAAATCGTCATCTTTTAAACTTTCATTAGACATTATAGCAGTTCATACTTTCTTTTCCAATGTGTCTTTTCTGCAGATTATAGGCGGAGGGTGAACCAACTCCAGGGTAAGGCTAGATGAACTTCCTCCTTATAAACACATTTAAATAGAAAATCATGAAATAGTTTTCAAGTTACGTGTCATCTAGCAACAACCTACACATCCCAGCATAAACGCTCTCGATAAGTTATTTGTTATTAAAACATACGCTCGCAAAACACTATAATTTGATCAGAAAAGCACAGGATTTTCTTGCGTGCAGAACTCCACACTGAACACAAACTCTGGCGGTTCAGAAGCAGCAGCAGTCAGTGGGAAAACCAAGCCTTGCCCAGCCTTACACACACTCCTGCTATGCTGCAGATGTTGATTGGCATGAACACGGCTCTTCCGGACCATTGCTGTCAAAGTTATCGGGGCAAAAAGCATCTACTCTGGGTCAAATAGGTTAGGTATCATTACCAAGTTTCCCCCATGGATCAGTATGTGGTTAAGTGCTTCGTTCAAGGGCACAATAGGCAGGGCAATAATTCTCTAGATCCACATGGGATCAGACCTGAAGCCTTTATGCGATCACTCTGGATCTTTGCTGGTGTGCCAAGAAGAGATTTGGGAGGTTTTACATGTGTAAGGCTTATAATGGAAAAGGCTTGTGATAAAGGTGTTTAAGTCTGTTAAGCATCACTGTTGCTCTTACTTTTTTTTTAAAGCCTCTAACTGTAAGTATTAAAAAGTGTTTGACTCAATTATAGTGTCTGTCTTAAAGGGATAGTTCACCTAAAAAATGAAAATTCTGTCATTAATTACTCACCCTCATGTCGATCCAAACCTTGCATGCATATATGGACAACAATACTGAGACGTTTCACAGTTGTTGATAAAAATGCTGATAAGATTCCAGAGAAATGCATTAAATGAGGACATTAAAGCCATGCCAGGGACCAGAGAGCCAATTTGTATAAACATATGCTGCATTCACGCCATGTTATAATTACAGTATTTTCTCTGAGCTTTTCACGTCGTCAGGCTGGGAATTATGCTTTATATGGCAACATAATCAATGCCTAAATTAATCTGCAGCAGTCAGGTGGTACAATGGTCATGTGGTACAAGTAGGAGCTCTCAGAAAACTCCCAGCTTACAAGTTTGACTTTTTTACAATGTTTTTACAAGTTGAAATCTCGCAATTACATTAATTCACACAGCGCCTAACAATACAATGTTGTGAGAACAGGAACGTGAACATGAACGATGCTCGGGAGAAGCACGCGCCCAGAAAGCCATGTCAGCGCACAAATACTTGATCTCTTTCACATCTTCTTGCGCTTGAACAGACAAATTCACAAAATATGCTCGTCTTGACGATTATTAGTAAACAGTCGGTTATGTCATAAGTGAACGTAAAAAGAAAATCCATGTTTGCAGTATCAGTATATTGGATTTCCTTGCATTAGGTCTTAAAGTGACAGCATCCTAGTTAGACCTACCTGAGAAGCACTGTTTATTTCATTTGCATATTAGTTCTATTGTATTTATTTGTGCTATTGCTTGTAATTTGATTATTTGTTCTTATTTTATCACTGACTGTTTACATATCTTTAATAATGTTTTACATTTGTATTGGTTAGGCTAGTAGTTTTAGCTGTGTTTATAGTTTGTAGTTGAACAAAAATATGTATTGCAGGTGTGGCAAAAAGTTAGTTTTAGGTCCTGAATCGACAAATAGCAGTTAGCCAAAAGGTCTTACTTTTCATATTCAAACCTTTTTATGTTACTGACTTAAAAATAAGTTAAAAACAGAACGCTGTTATGCACAAGCAAGCACTTCTGCATTTATATATGTATATATATATATATAAAAAAAAAAAAGATTTTTAAATTATTATTTTAAGAAAGAAGTAGGCCTACAGTTTTGGCTGAAGCATTTGCTATGAACAGTGAAACCAAGATTGGCTCGTACTCCAAACAATCGAGTTTTAACACTGTGAATGGAGTACTAATTAATCCCCACACAACCTCTGGAGGAGGACAGACAAATCAGAATTAATCATGTGAGATTTATCTCTGCTTCATTAATGCAGACGTTCAAGCCTTCTGATCGCGTGCTCGCGCTATTCCCCTCAGCGTTATTCATGGCAGCGGTTCAAAGAGGACAATGAAAACTTCTTCTAAAACTGGAAGATTTCTCTTCATCTCTCTCTCTCTCTCTCTCTCTCTCTCTCTCTCTCTCTGCCTCCAAGAAAGATCCTCCACTCCATTACACCCACTTTTCCTGCTTCCCTTCTCTCCGCCATCTCCTCGTCCTCCCCCTCCTGCCGTGCTTCCCTCTGTTCCGTCCCTCTAATGATCAGTGGAGCGGTCTCTCTAAATTATTTAATGATCATGGGAGGAATTTCGGATTCTCTCTCACCTCGTTCTCTTTTAGCACATCCTCTCCTCAAGTGCTCGACACAGGGAGGAAATTCGAGAGTGAATAAACCATTTGCTCCTTTCGTTTCTGCGCATGTGAATAGTTTGTGTTTTCGTTCCGAGAAGAGGCCGTGTGTGTTAATGTGTGTCCGTGAGCAAAAGGGGAAGGATAGATGAATCCATCATTCCCCTGTGATCTGGTTTGATCGGATTTGGAGATGCACAGGGATAGAGATTGCTCGAGGGAGAGTGTGTGTTTGTGTGCGTGTTGGTCTGTTCATATGATTGCAATTTGTTTCCATAGAGTTCAGTTCTCATCTTTTTTTTAAGAAAATACAAACTGGCAAATCATGCAAATGCGCGCGCACACACAAACACACACACACACACACACACACACACACACACACACACACACACACACACACACACACACACACACACACACACACACACACACTAATTAACCACATAAACAACATATTTAGACTCTTTATCTGACATTATTTCTGTCATAGAGACATTTGAGATGCAGCAGAAAGATTATAAATGCTGTGTTCCTGTAAAACTTCTGGCCCCGCATCTCTGAGGGCGTTTAACACCAACACAATCTCTCTCTCCAACACTTTTTCTTTCTTTCAGGACAAAATCATCTGCATTGTCTGATATAACATAGATTTTTAAATTATGTAAGGCCTTTAAAAACTGTTCAGCCCTTTTACGGCTTTTTAAACCTTGTATTGTGTTGTAGCATTGATTCATGAAGGATTTGGGTCATTCTTTAACTTGCGGTGGCATATATATGTGGGGGATATATATATATTGCTCCTGTACTCATCCAGGTGGTCAAGGCAGAGATGGTGGGTCTCTGCTTTGTTAGAGGGAAAGGGTAGAAGTTGTTCTTGTTGCACGCATCAGTTTTTTTTGCATCTGTACGTGCTCTCCGTGTGTGGTTCTTGGAAACAAGCCCAGATAGGAGATCTGGATTTGTCCAGCTAAGGAAATCTGCAAAAAAATTGGTTTCAGTTCAACCAAATGCGCTTTCATGTCATCTATACATTAGACACCCCATCGCCAAATCATAGAAAAATTAAGTTAAATTCATCTTAACAATACACAATACATCAATATTCAGAGAAACAGATTTCTAAAATGAGGGATAGGCCACAAATCTGCGAGTACAGTTTGCAAAACTGAACAGGTGATGTTGTGTAATATTCATTTACTGTAAGAAACCGTTCCAGCGGGTGGAATTTACTGGTAGGATATTACACGTCACCTGCATATACTTCATTAACTGGAACAGTTTTTCACAGGAACTGAATATTATATCCAAATATTATTGTTGTGTAATCAGCATATTGTTGTGTAACTTTACCTACCGAAACAGTATTTCACAATTTTTTCACGGGAACTGAATATTACAGAGCAACTGGCCCATTGCGAAAAAACACCTCACTTCATCTGCAAACCACGAGTACGAGCACAGACACAACTCACATTTGCTTGCGTGTAACTGTAGTGTGCTGTTGGTATTTATTATGGATTTGTGTGTATGATTGTAACATGATTCTTCTTTGTCTGTGTGAACTTTTAAAAAATATTATTTAGACTTCAAAATGAATCATATTACAATAGACAATTGTACACTGCATATATTTAAAAATGTTAAACATCGGCTTTTAACACAGGCATGTATTTGAACACTTTCTAAAATAAAAACTCAAGTAAATTTCATTACAGGGCCTGGGGAACTCTGGGGTTCAATGCTGCGGGTTCAGAAAACCCATCAAAATGTTTATTTATGCTTGAATATATTTGTCTCATAGCATATGCAACAAGGCCCTTGGACTATGAGGGCTCCCTGGACGCTTCTGTTACTGTTGGGCTCTATGTGAATATGAATGCCCCAAAACCTCTTATAGAAATATTGTCCCATGCTTTAATTTATTTGAAACACTCTTTGAGCTTCTTTCTTTATGTGAAAGGTTTTGGAAACATGAGTATTTTCTATAAGTTGAAGACTAAATTTTAAAACATTGCCTAAATTCAGTCAGCAGCCATATCACCCTGTAGCCCAAGACTGGTTGCCCACTGAAGCTAAGCGGGGCTGAGCCTGGTTACCTGGATGGGAGACCTCCTGAGAAAACCAGGTTGCTGCTGGAAGAGGTGTTAGTGTGGCCAGCAGGGGGCGCTCACCCTGTGGTCTGTGTGGGTCCTAATGCCCCAGTATGACGGGGACACTATACTGACAAAGAGCGCCGTCCTTCGGATGAGACGTTAAACCGAGGTCCTGACTCTCCGTGGTCATTAAAAATCCCAGGATGTCTGTCGAAAGAGTAGGGGTGTAACCCCGGCATCCTGGCCAAATTTGCCCCTTGACCTCCGTCCATCATGGCCTCCTAATCATCCCTATATACTAATTTACTTCATAACTCGGTCTCCTCTCCACCAGTAAGCACTATGGCTGCCGTCGCATCATCAGGTGGAGCTGCACATTGGTGTTGGTTGAGGAGATTCCCCCCTTCTATGTGTGAAGCGCTTTGAGGACCCAGAAAAGCACTATATAAATGTAACGAATTATAAATGATCCAACAAAATGGGTCTAGAGAGAGCAATTGAGTATGTTTTAGTGCGCTTATGATTTAAAATAAAAAAATTGTGATCCGAGCCATTCTGAAAACACTGTATTGTGGCACCAGTGTAACGCAGTTCAGATGTTATGGGAAGAAGGAGGCGGTGGGAACCGGCGAGCATTTAAAGAATTGAATAACAAAATAAAACAAACACAAATGAAAGTAAAAGACAGCAGCCCCTCACAGACGACAGCTGTCACACATCAAATAAAATCCAGGCCTGGCCTCTCTCGATCTCCACTGTCGTCGCTCCTTTTATGCTTCCACTGCTCCGTCAGAGATACGAGACCGGTTATGTATTTGCTGTAGTGTGTCAGTAGGAAATATCAGTTTATATTTCCAAACATTCATTTAGCCATTCATTGTAATAATCCAGTGAGATTTTTGCATGCACAAGGAGTCTGACAACAGCCGGTGCTCCACACGGAGATCTGATCTCTCCAGCATCGAGTCTGTAAATCCAGAAGAACTGTGGCAACGTCTCCAAGACATGTGAAGAAACTTTACTCTTTAAAATCAATATAAAATAATATTATTTACTTTTAACATTAATTTAAATTTGCCTATGATAGCTACTATATATATTTTAAGCATAAATGTCTCGTTTCATTATGATGCAATAACAAACAAAATTTGTTTTCATTACAAATATAAATATATATTCTTTCTTTCTTTCTTTCTTTCTTTCTTTCTTTCTTTCTTTCTTTCTTTCTTTCTTTCTTTCTTTCTTTCTTTCTTTCTTTCTTTCTTTCTTTCTTTCTTTCTTTCTTTCTTTCTTTCGTCTTCTTTTCTCACAGACTCATTTTACATAACCTGAATATTATTAGATGTGAAGCATCTGCCCTGCATTTGGAATTTTGACCCTTATGAAGCTACACACACACACACAGAGAGAGAGAGAGAGAGAGAGAGAGAGAGAGAGGAGAGAGAGAGAGAGAGAGAGAGAGAGAGAGAGAGAGAGAGAGAGAGAGAGAGAGAGAGAGAGAGAGATGAGAGAGAGAGATGAGAGAGAGAGAGAGAGAGAGAGAGGAGAGAGAGAGAGAGAGAGAGAGAGAGAGAGAGAGAGAGAGAGAGAGAGAGAGAGAGAGAGAGAGAGAAAGAGAGAGAGAAAGAGAGATGTCAGGAGGATCATTACTAGAGAAAATGAGTTATGGATTTAACAGGAATATCGCATGGAACGGCCTTCATCAATCCTTCCATTTAAATCCGCCTTTATCTTTTCTAGTCCGGGCACCGAGTCTCATGTTAACGGATCTGAGAGGATGTAATTACCCGCAGCTAATTTAGAAACTTCTCAGAAAATGAACAGTGAGAGAGTGAGATAATGACTTGTGTAAAGCATGCACACAAACACACTAATTACACTATCTGCCCGTTTCTCACCCTCCTCCCCGTCAGACTCTGCCATTACAGCTTTTCTTGTTTATAACAGCATATCCTCAATAAATCACATCCAGATACATCAGGAATCTTCTAAATGGAAGAAAGAGAAAGTCAGCAGTTTTGTTCCAAAATCTAGTGAGTTGCTAAGCATGTTAGGACTTCATTGATCCACTCACAACAAAATGACTACTTAGGGTTGAATAAGTAGTGTGGATTTTTTATTTATTTAACTTGTATTTTTACGGAGTGTACGGAGATGCTACCTTTGTAGAGCATTTCAAACACTCGTCTGTCCTATTAGACCGTCTTTACAATGAGAATAAGCCAGAGAAAGAGAGAGAATCAGAAAGAGAGAAAGAGATTTCGAGGTGTTTTGGAGCATAACAACCTGAGAGTCGGATGGACTGGAGGTGTTAGCGGAGGAGGACATTTATATTCATTCCAATTGTGTGTGTGTGTGTGTGTGTGTGTGTGTGTGTGTGTGTGTGTGTGTGTGTGTGTGTGTGTGTGTGTGTGTGTGTGTGTGTGTGTGTGTGTGTGTGTGTGTGTGTGTGTGTGTGTGTGTGTGTGTGTGTGTGTGTGTGTGTGTGTGTGTGTGTGTGTGTGTGTGTGTGTGTGTGTGTGTGTGTGTGTGTGTGTGAGACAGAAACCAAATGTATGTGTGGGCAGCGTCTTTAACACTCTGTGAGAGGGTTGTTCTATGGCTTTTGCAAAATAATGAATAATCTTCTTTATAAACCTGTATGAAAGCCCTGCATTGTTTAGGTTGTTTATGACTGAATATCATAAAAACAAAACGCAGCTCTGAACACGAACAGAATGTCCTTCTGCTGACCGCTGCT
This sequence comes from Phoxinus phoxinus, assembly GCF_949152265.1. Lineage (NCBI taxonomy): Eukaryota > Metazoa > Chordata > Actinopteri > Cypriniformes > Leuciscidae > Phoxinus > Phoxinus phoxinus. The sequence goes on from NC_136892.1 coordinate 28,146,434, forward strand.
CTAGCGAGACTGATTTACCTGGTAGAGGACCTGGTTTCACAGACAGGGTTTAGATTAAGCCAGGATTAGGCCTTAGTAAAACGAGGACATGTAATTAGCTTTTATAAACGTGTGAAAAAAAACAAAGCATTGACATATTTTAAAATGCTTTTTTCTTTCTTTCTCGGACTAGGCTTAGTTTAAGCCTTTTCTGTGAAACCGGGCATTAGAGTTGGACACTTAACAATTGCTTAACGCCACTGGATGTGACACAAAAGATTAAAGCCAATGGCATCTGCATTCAAATTCTGAAGGATTTCAGATTTTTCCCCCCATTATTTTTGCTTGATGTCTTGTGTAAAGTCAGTTCTCCACAAGTTCACAGTATATCTATTTTTTTATAATTTAATACAAAGTCCTTTTTGTGAGTGCGTTTTGCTTGGAAACTATGTGCTTTCTTTAAACCCAGCTCACAAGTTTTGGTTCCTATGCTGGACCAAAACCAAAATATAAAAAAAGATGTTATGGGAATGTTCTGACTTCTGAGAACGTTCTGGGAACCAGAGACGAACTGTTCTCAGCAGGTTTGATTTGATATAATTCTGCATTTTAAGTGTGCATTAAGTGTCCAAATGTTTTTTTCTTTTCCTGGATTGTGACTGTGAACTTCCTGCGTGACCTTCGGCAGCCGCCTCACACTCACAGCTCCACGGCTTATTAAAGATCCGTCTGAGAGAGAACGAGAAGCCCAGGGTTTTATATGTCCTTGTTACAGCCGTGAAAAGACCTCGGGATAGTAAGACTGTCTGCTGACTCACTGTCTGTCCTGCTCTTTTGTTCTCTCAGACTCTCTCTTCTCCTCCTAGCTCTGTTATTACAATCTCACTTGTTCAGTGCAATGTTTTTATTCTTCAAATAGAAAATCAAAACGTTCATTCTTCTACAGTATCTCTCAGAGCAACGTTTTGTGAACTGAATCAAAGCGATTGTAGACTGAGGTGAGAGTTCTTCAGGAAACCGGCGCTGGGAGAAATATATTAATCAATTTGAGTTTTGTTCATAATTTAAAACGTCTCATGTTGATACAGAAACATGTTCAGGGTTTGCTCTATTTCAATATTCTTCTTTGAATTTGGTCCGATCTGCATTCAAATAGCAACAAAGAAGATTTTGAATGGAGAAACAAAGCTTGTTTTTGTCCTTGTCGACAACAGCAAGAGGGGTCATGCAGTACAAGAGGATGATGGGTAATGGAGCCCAAGGCAAGAGAAAATAAGCCTCAGAATAGCATACCACCATACAATTTTAGTTAGGGATGTCCAGATCTGATCACGTGATCGGAAATCGGTCCTGATCACGTGGTTTCAGACTCGATCGGAATCGGACATTACCTCCCGATCAAGACTCGTATGTATATATGTTTATATATTCTCATTATTTTTTAACACATCATGCTTGAAAGTTAAAAAATGCATTATTTTTCACATATTTTACACTGTTGCTGCTCCTCTATTCACAGTCTGACAATAACACTCTGTTTAGTTCCTGTCTCTGTGAAGCCCCTCCTTCTGAAAAGCAAAAATGTGTTCTGATTGGTCGGCTGGACCAGTGTGTTGTGATTGGTCAGCCGCTTCAAGTGTGTTTCATAAATGTCATACCGTACCATATCTGTGAGTTTCAACACACTTACTCAACCAGGCCCCGCCCCCTTTATTTTACATATGTCTTATCCAGGAATTATTTAAATGAGGACTATTATTACGTGTTCGTTCCCAGAATAAACTCAAGACTACAATCAAGATTTTAACTTGAATCTGGATTAATAATTTAAAACAAATGTATTTTTGAGATGATTAGTCAACACTACAAATGTTGACTAATCATCTCAAAAATACAATTGTTTTAAATTATTAATCCAGTTTTTAATCCAATTTTTTAATTTTTTAATAGCAGGTGAAACAGATTATGCAACAATAAACATTTCAAAAAGTCATGCAAACAAGCAGAGTACAACTATTTGAAATGTTTATTGTTGCATAATCTGTTTCACCTGCTATTAAAAAATAAAAAATAAAAATAAACAGTAGGCAGTATTCAGTGTCCATTACAAAGTAACATTTCCTTCTGAAACAACCAGACTATAGCATTACTTCTGTGTCAAATGATGCTCAGAAAAGGGAAATTAGAATATTATGAAATCTATAGTGTGTTATAATGAAAGAATAATTTAAAAAGAGATCAGTTAATTTAACTTAAAGACTGGAGGATCAAATGAAAGGTGAAAATGAGACCAAGTCACTAACAGATAAGAGGAGAAAGATGAGGACGAGGTGAAAAGTGAGAGGAAAAGATATTTTTATGTATTTATAAATGGCTCATAGTTTTGGACTTCATGTCTCTGGCTAGTTTAAGAAAGAGACAGCTAGTCCGCCGCATGCTAAGAATTTGGCAGTTCTGCAGTGCATCATGGGACAGGCCTGACCTCCCGCAGAGAGCTCAAGGAAATCAGCAGTTCCCCCGGAACAGTGCGGACAGAAGTCAAAGGTCATGATGGAATAAATAGACATTGCTGGATGGAGACGGAGAGAGGAGACTGAGTAAACCTTACAGTATTCCTGAAACTCATTTTCATTTCTTTACTGATTCGTGTAGTTCGTGAAAAGGAGTTGTGTTTTATAAAAGACTTTATTTATGGTTATGTATTAGTCGAGTCCTCAAGTGTGTCTTTAGCCGTTTTCTGAGAGTTATGAGTGTTTCAGTAAATCATGTGAAAGCTGGAATCTCTTTCCACCACAGAAAAGCAATGAGAGTTTATAAGCATCAAAATATTAGCATAAATCGATATACACAAATAGGTGAAAGTGCAACTAAGTGATACACTCAAGCTGGATTTGTGCAAGCATATTTTAACATAATGTGAAGGACATGAATAAAAATGCATTGTTATTTAAATTAGAGCAGAATTAGCAAACACAGTGTAAGCAATGAGTGAGTAAATCTAGTATTTGATTTATTTGGTGGTTTTTATTTAGTTAGCTGTTTTAATTACTTAGTTGTTTTGTTTAGTTAGTTGATTGTTTTAGTTAGTTTTCATTTAGTTATTTTCTTAGTCAGTAAGTTGTTTTCATTTATTTAGTTGTTTTATTAGTTTAGTTAGTTATTTGTTTTAGTTTAGTTAGTTATTTGTTTTAGTTTAGTTAGTTATTTGTTTTAGTTTAGTTAGTTATTTGTTTTAGTAAGTCAGTTAGTTGTTTTCATTTATTTTAGTTTGTTTATTAATTTAGTTAGTCCTTTAGTTGTAGTTTAGTTAGTTGTTTAGTTAGTCAGTCAATCAGTTGTTTTAAGTTAGACCCTTGTCAGTTGTTTATTTAGTATTAGTTATTAATTTAGTTGTTTTAGTTAGTTCTTTAATTTTTTGTTTAGTCAGTTAGTTGTTTACAGTGCTATGCATAAGTTTAGACACCCATGCTAAAGTTGACTAAAAAGAGGAATAAAAAATCATATTTTGGAAATTGAACTTTATGCCTTAATTTAAAAAAATAGGAAAAATCCAACCTTTAAGGACACCAATTTTCTTTGTGAATGAATAATGTATCGTAAATAAATACATGTTCTTCCTTAAAATACAGGGTGCATAAGTTTGGACACCCCTATGTTAAATTCCCATAGAGGCAGGCAGATTTTTATTTTTAAAGGCCAGTTACTTCATGGATCCAGGATACTCTGCATCCTGATAAAGTTCCCTTGGCCTTTGGAATTAAAATAGCCCCACATCATCACATAGCCTTCACCATACCTGGAGATTGGCATGGGGTACTTTCCATAAGATCATCTCTCAATGCAAATTAAACCAGCTGTTAGGCTAACTGAAATTAAACCATGCCAATCTCTAGGTATGGTGAAGGGTTTGTGATGATGTGGGGCTATTTTAATTCCAGAGGCCAAGGGAACTTTATCAGGATGCAGAGTATCCTGGATCCATGAAGTAACTGGCCTTTAAAAATAAAAATCTGCCGGCCTCTATGGGAGTTTAACATAGGGGTGTCCAAACTTATGCACCCTGTATTTTAAGGAAGAACATTTATTTTTTTACGATACATTATTCATTCACAAAGAAAATTGGTGTCCTTAAAGGTTGGATTTTTCCTATTTTTTTAAATTAAGGCATTAAGTTCAATTTCCAAAATATAATTTTTTATTCCTCTTTTTAGTCAACTTTAGCATGGGTGTCTAAACTTATGCATAGCACTGTATTTAGCTAGTTAATCCATTACTTATTGTTTTACTTAGTTGTTTGTTTGTTTAGTCGTTGTTTTGAATTTAGTTAGTCATTTAGTTGTTTTAGTTAGTCAGTTGCTTTTTTGATTTAGTTGTTTTATTTAGTTAGTCAGTTAGTTGTTTTACTTAGTTATTTTAGTTAGTCCTTTTTTTAATTTAGTCAGTCAGTTGTTTTAGTTAGTCAGTTTAGTTAATTGTTTTTTATTTAGTTTGTCAGTTTTTTACTTAATTTAGTTAGTCCATTAGATGTTTTAGTCAGTTGTTTATTTAGTTAATTATTCCATTATTTGTTTTATGTATAGTCAGTTACTGTAGTTGTTTTAGTCAGTTGGTTGTTTTAGTTAGCCAGTTTAGTTAGTAGTTTTTTATTTTTTTATTTAGTCCATTATTTTAGTTAGTTGTTTATTTAGTATGTTATTCCATTATTTGTTAGTTAGTTGTTTATTTATTTAATTAGTTATTTATTTTAGTTGTTTTAGGTAGTCAATTAGTATTTTTGTATTTAATTATTTATTTGTTTATTTAGTTATTCCATTAGTTGTTGTTTATTTGGTTGGCTATTTATTTAATTAGTTAGTCTGTTTATTTTAGTTGTTTAGTTAGCTAGTTATTTATATTGTTTGTTTGGTTGGCTTAACCAGAATAATTCCCTTTATTGGTGAAGTGTTTAACTGTGGACGATGCTCGATATCCTTGTAGGATCTCATGTGAAATCAGTCTGAAGTGGGGATCCTCTGATGTCAAGTTTAGAGAGCGTGGACAGGAGGATCTGGCGATTCACTATGTCAAAGGCAACTGGCAGGTTATTACGACGAGGATGGATGATTTGGAGTTGTTGTCAGATGGTGCATGTTCAGGAATCGTAATGAACCATCTGCGTCCGACAGCTTCAGCTGATGTGTGTTCTGACGCGTCTCTTGCCATTGTCCATAATGAATGCTTTTGATTGAACATCCCAGAACTGCATCAGCACACACACACATGCTTTCACCTCTGGTTTGTGTCAAGGGAAATACTGTAAGTGTTGTAAGTGTAACTGATTGCCATTTGAAACTCATTGGCTGTTGCAACATCCCCAGGGCACCACACACACACACACACACACACACACACACACACACACACACACACACACACACACACACACACACACACACACACACACACACAGGGTTCACCTTATAGGAGTCCATTAACACACAAAGAACATCACACAAGACTCTTTGCATATGAAAATACGGAGTAAATGTTTGCTTCCTCTGTAGATTAATAAGCTCATTTGCAGGAAATGGAAATTTGATTATATTCTCATCAATTAATGTTGTCAGCTTGTCTTTTTGACTAATAGAGTTGCTCTGACAAGGATGTGGCCTACAGCCTCACACACACACACACACACACACACACACACACACACACACACACACACACACACACACACACACACACACACACACACACACACACACACACACACATCTGTAGAGAAGTGTAGACATTAGGTGTGTGTGTGAGTTTATTCTCTTCCTCAGGTCTCCCATGAACAGATGGAGTTCATTGATTATTCATAGCTGCCGATGGTTGCGTCTGTCACATTAAGGGAGAGAAAGAGACCTGCGTGTGTGTGTGTGTGTGTGTGTGTGTGTGTGTGTGTGCGCGTGTGTGTGTGTGTGTGTGTGTGTGTGTGTGTGTGTGTGTGTGTGTGTGTGTGTGTGTGTGTGTGTGTGTGTGTGTGTGTGTGTGTGTGTGTGTGTGTGTGTGTGTGTGTGTGTGTGTGTGTGTGTGTGTGTGTGTGTGTGTGTGTGTGTTTAGATGCAGAGCAATCCCTTGGTGAAGTGATGAGATTTTAGATGAAATACACTATCAATATGAGAAGGACAGATGGGGAATATACAGACACACAGTAAGATTGAAAGATAAAATGTTATTCACTGAGATCAAATTTGTAACAATTAAACAGACTACCAGTATGAAAGGTTCAAATTAATTTCCAAACACTAATTAAACGCATATAAATTAAAAAGTAAAAAGTTATTTTCTATTATATATTTTAAAATATTGCAAAGCCTAATTTTAAGCATCATTCCTCCAGTCTTCAGTGTCACATGATCCTTCAGAAATCATTATAATATGATGATTTGCAGCTCAAGAGACATTTCATGTTATTACCAGTGTTAAAAACAGTTGTGCTGCGCAATATTTTGCATTAAAAAAAAAAATATTAAAAAAAGAAAAGCGAAAAGAAAAGAAATCTTTGTAACATTACAAATGGTTGTTTTTATGCATTCTTGCTTAAACCCTTATACTGACCTCAAACTTTTGAACAGTAGTGTGCATTATTTATTTATTTATTTGTTTATTTAAAACAGGACTCAAAAGTCTATTTACACCTTTTAAAAATGTAACTTGACATGTCGGCATAGAAATTCTGCACCAATGGTGCGAGACCCTGAAACAATGATGTGTCTCAGACAGTGTTTAAAGATATCTGTCAAGTGCAAGTTTTGTAACAACTAAATGATTATGAACTAAAGCAGCATTTTCAGTCTCGGACTTTGGTTACGACTGTCATAATCCGCACACTAATGAACACCCCCGTCTTAAATGTGAATGTATATTCAAAGGTTAATGTCCAGTGCTGACATGGTGTGTGTGTGTGTGTGTTCAGTGTCGTCTCAGGACGTGGCTTTTATCCAGATGTGGCATAAACATCAGCTCATTTCAGCATCTCTCATCTGCTCTCTGATTGGAGCCAGAAATCCCGCTCAACAGGTGCACGAGGAGACTCGATCTGGAGACCGCTGAATAATGAGGAGAGCAGGTGTTCCTCAGGCAACAGCCTGGCAAAAGTCATAATGCTGAGATCAATCTGCCTGACATCACACTCGCAAATCTGGCAACCGGTGTGTGTGCGGGGTGAGGTATGGCTGGATCTCATTTTAAATAATTCTACTTGCATGAGAAGTATGTCCAGCGTGGGCAGTTTTCAAAGTATGATATAAAGCAGTTTAATTGTTTATCCAATCAGATTGCTCATTTTAGAGTGTTTTTTTTATTTTAAAATATACTTTAAATGGTTTAAGTCTTTTGTTTTTAATTCATTTGAATGAATACTCATATTTTGTAATATAGGATATCAAAAGATAAAATAATCAGATAAGTAAAGTAGTAATTAATTCGCGTAAGAAAATCACTCAAAAAACTTTTTACATTTACATTAACGTTAACATTTTCAAAACATTCGTACAATATATTTGTGTTAGCTGGCACTGTGAAAAAAAATCAGAAGTTTAAGGCAACCAGCAGGACAACTTGAAGGTCAATTAGTTGTACGAACTTAAAAATTCAAGTTGTGTGTCTGTTCTAACAACATTTACACCCAAGTACACCAAATGATTTTTAAGTTGACAATAAATTTAAAGTTTTCTTAATGTAGAAATTTAAGTTTACAAAACCTAAAGATTTAAGGCAAGCAGTTTCAGAACTTTTTAGAGTTTATTCAACCTTAGGTTAATTGATTTTACCAACTTAAAGTTGGTGAGTACGTTCAACCAACCTAAATTAATAAGTTCAAAAAACAAAGAAGGGTCAATCCAACAATGTAAAAAAAATTGCTGCGGTTATTTATCACAACTTAAAATCCAACATTGTTTCAACTTTAAAAAGTATGTGTTCATGCTTGACTTAAAATATTTAGTTTAGTTTAGTTAAGTTGGATATTTAAGTTATCTCAACAAATTTTAAGTTGTTATAACTAATCGCAGCCACATTTTTTTTACAGTGAATGAGTGAATCCATTATTTATTAAATGCTATTCAGTAAAATTGCAGCATGTGCAGAATGGGATGTCAGGACTCTTCTAATTCATTTCAGAAGCCAGATCTAAAAAACGGAGGGGGTGTCAGGGTGATTTTGAAATTGAAAGTATGGCATTCTGCTAAAGTTCAAGCATGAGAAACTATAGCTGCACTGAGGCCAGAGAGACCTCAAACACAGTGTGGATATGTGCCGCACTCGGCTAATTGACGCCAGTTGAGTTTAGCACACAGAGCGCTCTCATGTATCAGCACCGCTGTATAAAAATGATTGACGGGGCGGATTTGGCCCGCGGGCCACAAGTGAAACATCCGTGGTCTAACAGGCTGGAAGGCAGAGAAAACGGTGAGAGAAAGAGTGATTGATGAAGAGCCGGGAGATGACAGATGTGAAGAGAAGAGCTGAGGTGGAGAGCAGAATATGTGCCCTGTTTAGGATGTAGATTGATTCAGTCCAAATGACGGCACATTGTTTCGCTCAGAGAGAGTCTGTTATTTCGCTCTGTATTTTGTTCAGTCTCTCTCTCTCTCTCTCTCTCTCCCTGTTTCTCCCAGACCGAGCTCAGAATAGAAACAATCATTTATTCATCGATTGAAACATCAAATGAGAGAGAAGGGGAAGGGGGGAGAGGATGACGGGACGGACAGCTTGCAGGGGAAAGAGAGAGAGAAAGAGGAGGGAAGGATGAGAAAAAAGGGAAAAGGGAGGGATTAGCAGTTTGAACATTTATTGTTACACTTAAAAACCTACATTAGAGAGAGATAAAAAAAGCTATCTAAATGGAGAAGGAAAGAGAAAAAGAAAGGAAGAGAGATACAGAAAGAAGCGCTTGACTTTTCCCGGCTGTTTCCAGAGAGATAGAGGGATGATAGTTTCTCATTCCGAATGTCTAATGCTTTTTGCCCAAATCCCATCATATTTTCATCAGGACACGAGGGGTCATAGCCTCAGGTCTCTTATATTTATGTGATGATATCTGCATTACTGCCTATTTCAATTCCATTGGGTGAAACTCAGGATTTAAAAACAACTACATAAAAAACTGCTTTTGCCATTTATTTGACTTCAGAGATGTGAAGTATTTGGACGGGACTTGATCTTATCCGTGAATACACACACACACACACACACACACACACACACACACACACACACACACACACACACACACACACACACACACACTATTAGATACAAATATATTAAAAGAGAACGAAAATATATTGAATATATTTATATTTAAAGGAAAATATATTCTATATATATATAAATTATATATTATATAATAAATATACATACATGTATGTAGAATATCAATAGCTATTTTCTGTTGAGATCTGAGATTTATGTATAAAATTAGCATCTTAATTTAGGATGGAATAGCGATTTTGTTTGAAAAACTAGTTTAAATCAATGCTTAATTGAATGTCCCGTCCATAATCATTAGTGTTTCTGTAGTGTTAATATCTTAATATTCCACTCCACAAAAACATCAATAATATTATACTTCGTAAAGTAATAATAACAAAACTATGTTCACTCCTGCCTTTTTACCCTTTAAAAACTAGCTTAGCCAGTTTAGCATTTTGTCATTTGCTTCCTGTCCTGGTGGATGGCAGTAATGTGATTTGTGTAGGCCACCACTTACATTTCGGTTTGGAAAGTGTCTGCAAAGTATTTCATTTGAATATAATTGGGTCCCTCAACAGGAAGAACAAAAACTAGCAATGCTCAGCAATGTTTTAGTTGAGCTAGCATCGCTATTATGCCCCATGTAGGCTCAAGTATGTTGTTGTTGTGAAAAGGACGATCTAATGCTTGTTTTGGTATCTACAAGTTAATACAACAAATATCAGATATTTGCAAGTGTAATATGTAATTTTACAATGTTGCTGAAAGGTAATGATGTTGTTAGCATGTCCTTTTGCGGTGTTCTATGAACCACATCCAACCTGGTACTTTTTACCACGTGTCTTTCAAAGCTAAATGTTAAAATGAAAGTATGGTATGGTATTAATGAAAGAAAATGAGTGACTGAGATTAAAAATGAGTCTTCAGTGTTGTCTTATATTTCTGTCATTATAATTTGCCATTGTCAATTATGTCAAGTCTATACAGTCTAAAAAAATGATGGGTTGTTTCAACCCAATTTTGGGTCAAATATGGACAAACCCAGCCGTTGGGTTACATTTTTAAATTAAATTTTTAACCCAATGTTTGGGTTTGTCCATATTTGACCCAAAATTGGGTTGAAACAATCCAGCATTTTTTTTAGAGTGTATGAATTAAAGCTATATGATCAAACATGAACAACTTTCATATTATCAGCCTTTATAGTTTAGATGTGGTTGCTAGGATGTTTTTGAAATGTTTTACTGTGATTGCAACCAAAATGCAACATTGTGAAAATGTTCAGTGCCTGCTGGGCTTCGATTGTGGTTTCACTCTAAAAAATGCTGGGTTGTTTCAACCCAATTTTAGGTCAAATATGGATAAACCCGAACGTTGGGTTAAAAATGTAATTTAAAAATTTAACCCAACGGCTCATTTTTTAGAGTGATACTGTATGATAACAGTAATAGTCTTTTATTTTTGTCAGACGGGCTTAAAATAGGAAACAGAAAAAGCTATAAACTTTGACCAGCCGTGTTACGTGACTGAATAACATGTATGCCGGTCCTCTGCATGTTTAGCAACACTCAGCTGATGAAGCTTCTCAACCAACATTATATGAGATCAGAGATCAATACAAAATGATGACATCAGGATTTAAATCCCCTTTTATTGATAAGAATCATCGTATTGTGGGTACAACACACATCCAGCTAAGCGCATAAAGAATAAAAAAAACTGGAATTAGGTTCAGCTAATTAGCTTTATAAGACCGTATGAGCCTTGTTAAAATGATTACATTACATATTAGACTGCTCAATGACGTCATAGTTTCATATTCATATTTGAGATGTCCTCTAAGTGACTTAGAGACATTTAACATTCTGATATCGATCTTTTTTTTTTAGTTTTCGTGACAGAAATGTATAACACCATCAAACTAAAACAAAGACATTGAAGCATCACCCAAGCAGACGGTACTATATTACAAAAAAAACATCAAACTGTAAATCTACAAAAAATCAAGAATGGGCGTTAAGAAACAAGCCACTCGAAACAAACCAGATAGAAACGAGCATCTTTTTTCTAAAGATTATAACCAACCCCAGCCCATCATACAGGTAAACATTCCATTGAGCACGCCTGCGCATGTAGAAACTGCTCATGCAAAACTAAAGAAGTCATTTTACAAGAATTCACCAGCACTGAGACTAAATCGGAGTAAGATTGTGCCTGAACCATCTGCTAACAAAACCTGCACATCTGTTACATGGAGTTGGTGAATCATAGCAGACATGATGTAGCTGACATCCATTTACAAGCACAACAAAGTGTGTATGGGTATAGCCTGAATGGTGATATTCTCACCAGAGAAGGTTTAAAGTCAACATGAACGTGATTAACAGGATATTCAATGTTGGACAGGACTTGATTTCATCCATCAGGAATTGATTGCATTGTGAAAATTACTAAAATGATGGATATGCTCAAATGGTCATACACACTGTAAAAAAAAATTGCTGCGATTTATTTATCACAACTTAAAATCCAACATTGTTTCAACTTTGAAAAGTAAGTGTTCATGCTTGACTTAAAATATCAAGTTTAGTTTAGTTAAGTTGGATATTTAAGTTATCTCAACAAATTTTAAGTTGTTATAACTAATCGCAGCCACATGCTGCTCACATATTATCGTACAATGTTAAAAAAAAGTTGCTGCCTTAAATGTTTAAGTACAATCAACTTGGATGTTTAAGTCATTTCAACTTAAATTACATTAAACTGACTTTTAAAAAAAGAGTTGAATCTTGTAAAACTTATAAAAAAGTTGAAATTTTATATATATATTGAATAATTGATGAATAATTGAGTTAAAGCAATGTAAAAACATATGTCGTCATAACTTTTTTTTACAGTGTAGCAGAGTTTGTTGCTGAATACAGACTTTAGCCATTAAAATGTAACTGAAATAAGCACAAATATCAGGACATGTCAAAACATCTCCAGGGCCCAAAACCCCCCTAGACCGCTTTCAGGTTAAGAAAGTGTGATATGAAAGTAAAGAGGGTGAATTTTGAATTCATGTTGACTTCAATAGCACGCTTTGGTCTGTTCTCAGGTGCTACATACATGTAGGCCGTTAAAAAATATCATGATATGGTCCACATCGAGAGAACTTAATCGCAGAGAAGTTCAAATAAAATCTCACGAGAGTCCTTTAAACGACAACAGAGCTTTCAACAGTCAGCGCCTTCAGCCAATCACGTTTTGTTTTCTGGATTATCTAAAGAAATGAGCTCTGCAAAGCACACAAGTTGGACTTATGATAGTGCACAGACTGGTTGCCGACCGAGTTCGTTTTCCGAGTGAAGCACCATCGGTTTTCCTGCACACACTCAGTTTATGAGGAAAGGGTTGGGTATTCCATGTGGGCTACTAGTCCGTAACTAAATCCCAATGCTCTCCATGTGTCAGTGTGCAGAAAAACATGGACAAATGTCTTTTCAGTGCTACTGGAAAACATCTGACCAGACACTGTCCTAAAAGGGGGAAAAAAATTGTAAAAAAAGAAAGGCGTGGCTTTATTTCATTTTTTTGGCATCTGTTCATCATTTTGTGTTCCATTCACATGTCTATTGTTCTTTAAATGGTTCAGTTTTCATTCAGCATAGCATTTTTTCACTGCAAAAATATTTTCTACTTGGTATTTTTGTCTTGTCTTGTGTTCAAATATCTAAACATTCTTCCGTCAAGATACTTTTATTTAAAATTCAAAAGAAGTCTTGTTTTCTGACAAAATTATCAAAATGAAGTGAGTTTATGCTTAAAACAGCCCTACTTCCAGTGAGGTCAGAAAAATAAAAACTTCAGTGCATTAATTTTCATCTGGAAGATGTAATTTATTGTTTGCTCAGTTGGACTATGTCTCCTAAAACATTCCCTGTCGGATTTTAACTCGACATGCAGCAGATGTGTTTGAGTCAGAAAGTACATGAATTAATGTTTTTACGATGTTCCTCTGGGTTATGAATCATTTTGGATTTGAATTAAATTAAACTTAATTCAAAGGGAAAACAAGTTTATTTTTCTTACCCCATTGGCAGATATTTTCAGTTGAAAACTTATAATTCTTTCAGAAAACACTTTATCTTCCGGTGTCATTTTGAATCTAAATGTATCTTGTATTAAGAGTGTTTAGATATTTATACTGAAAAACAAGACAAAAATACTGAGGAAGAACTTTTTTTTTTTTTTTTTGCAGTGTTGTAACAATCTGTTGAAGAACATTCAAAAAGGATTGTCTTGGGTTCAGTTTTCTCTTCAGATTCTCCAAACTAAATCCTCCATGGTTACAGCTGCTCCGAGCGGATGACATGGAAAAGAGTAACGTTGTACAGGACCTGATGTCCGTTATTCCAGGCGTATAGCGCTCGATCTCGTGGGTTGTAGTCCAGCATGGAGATATGCGAGTACTTGTTCTGCAGAACGATATCGATGTACTCGTACGTTGAGGAGTTGGTGTGGTAGGCGTAGTAGACTTTGGTCCCTCCTGAGTAGCCGTTGGTCACGTACAGCGTCCCGCAAATCATAAAGGACTCCCCGGCACTGCGCCTCGGGTGATTGGTTGTCCAGGACTGGATGATGTGCAGGGTCAGGGGGTGGAGCTTGCTGATGACGATGTTCCCCGCGTTCTGATTGGTGGCGTACACGGCCCAGAGCCCGCCCTCGTCCACCATGAGGTCGATGTCGGAGTGTCCTCCCCAGGCGTAATGGTAGGTGTTGCTGTAGCCTGCGTTGTCCAGACGCTGAGACCTACTAATGGTGGAGGTCTTGAAGTCAAACTTGATGATCATGTTACTCTGGAACTTGTTAAAATAGATGGAGCCGTTGTAGACCACCTGACCCGTCCCGGACCAAGGGTGCGGGAGCCGGTGAGACGTGAAGTTATCCGACGTCATGAAGTCGACCATGGACTTGTACTCCCGCACGAAGCGGTTGTTGTGGTAACCGTCCATGTACCACACCTGAACAGAAGTGAGAGAGTAAGTGATTCATTTATATAATTGGCTAACAATACAAGCAGTTGAGTTAATGAGACACATCCCTGATAGAACAAGCATGCTGACCAGGTGTGCATTAATTTTCATCTGGAAGATGTCACTTTTAGTATTTGCTCATCTGGACTATGTCTCCTAAAACATTCCCTGTTGGATGTTAGCACGACATGCAGCAGATGTGTTTGAGTCAGAATGTATGTGGATCTAATGTGTTTACGATGTTCCTCAGGGTTGTAAATCATTTTGAACTGAATTTAAATTAAATATGAGATAGTAAACAGGAACTACGGATCTGAATGCCTGTCAAGACACACTTAGAATGGTGTCTTGACAAAGTCTTGTTTGAAAATGTTGTTGATTAAAAAGCCTTTAAGATTGATAGATAGATAGATAGATAGATAGATAGATGGATGGATGGATGGATGGATGGATGGATGGATGGATGGATGGATGGATGGATGGATGGATGGATGGATGGATGGATGGATGGATGGGTGGGTGGATGGGTAGATGGATGGATGGATGGATGGATGGATGGATGGATGGATGGATGGATGGATGGATGGATGGGTGGGTGGGTGGATGGATGGATGGATTCTTTGTAAGTTAAACTGGTAGATGGATGGATGGATGGATGGATGGATGGATGGATGGATGGGTGGGTGGATGGGTAGATGGATGGATTCTTTGTAAGTTAAACTGGTAGACTAGTGGATGGATGGATGGATGGATGGATGGATGGATGGATGGATGGATGGATGGGTGGGTGGATGGGTAGATGGATGGGTGGGTGGGTGGATGGATGGATGGATTCTTTGTAAGTTAAACTGGTAGACTAGTAGATGGATGGATGGATAGATGGATAGATAGATAGATAGATAGATAGATAGATAGATAGATAGATAGATAGATAGATAGATAGATAGATAGATAGATAGATCAATATACAGCCAATCAATATACAGTAAATGTATCTTTACCTAGCATTAGTAATAAATAGTTACAAAGGTTGGTATAACAGAGTATACAATGGTCAAAATGATGGCTTGACATTCACAGAATCAAAATTCAAGTATAGTTTAAACAACAGTCCATTTAATGGAAGTGGGTCAAGTTGTTCTTTATTTTGTCTGTGCTTGCATTGGATTTTTTTTTTTGTTCTGGCATAATTCGCCAGCACAGCAGGACGTGTTCAGCGAGGTCTTAATTAAATTCCAGACTGAAGGTGTCCATCCTTCCCCTGGCTGTGGCAGAACGCAGGCGGTGAAAATTGACAGCCAGGAAGTTGCTGTGTGCCAGGCATTACGAACCCTATGGGGATAATTCCAGATCATTCCGGATAAAAGCCGACTCTCCGTGGAGAATTCCCAGCGTGACTGGGGCTTCTGTCTCTCGGTGAGCGAATGGAAAGGGAGCAGTCACGCTTATGGAATATTCCAGAGCCTCGTGGCCCAGCGGGACGTCTGTATGCTCTCTATAGGAGGCACGAGGCAGTCAACAACATCTACTGTATAAATCAACATACATCTTCTGTAGGTTGGAACGATTTGCAAACCCTTTCTTTTTGAAAGCCAGAGTTGTTCACTGTATTACTGCATTAGTAACATTTGATTCGATTTTATTGTTTTAACAACATTTTTCACAATACAAACCGTTCCAAAGCTTTACAAAGAACATACTCTCTGTGAGCGAGTCCTGGGCAGAAGTGGCGATTATAAACCCCCAAGATAGACGTAAGAGTGGAAAGAAGTGCCAAGAATCACCTGAGGACGTTCATCCTTTGTCTAACACCAAAATAACACTATAAAACATATTTTTCACAGGTATAAAACGCTCTGCCAGCTCTGAACTAGAATCAGAGGTCTCTTTTCACGCTCCGAGCCCAACAGAACTTGTAAACAGATTTTTGGCCCAGGTTCCAGTCAGTTTTCCATGGAAAACGTGACACTGGCTCGTGACACAAGCCCAAAAGGGCCCACGTCACTCCTCTGTTCATCTCTCGGCACCGGCTACCACTCGCTGCTCGCATCAAGTTCAAGGCAATGACGCTTGCTTACAGATCGACCACAGGCTCAGCTCCCTCCTACTTTCACTCGCTCCTACGAGTCTACATCCCTGCTACCAGAAGCCTACGATCGGTCAATGAGCGACGGCTCCTGGTACCATCACAGAGAGCCACAAAATCACTCTCCAGAACATTCTCATTCACGATTCCTTGCTGGTGGAATGATCTCCCCACCCTCATCCGGAATGCAGAATCCCTGACAACATTAGACAACTGAAAACTTAACAAAAAAATAATAATTTTCCTTTAATCCTCCCTTGTCTGGCTTGTGTTACTCTGAGCAATGCCGGAACTTTGTATTTTGAGCACTTGTGTTTGCCTCTTCACGAGGACTCGCTTGGTTTAGTCCTCATTTGTAAGTCGCTTTGGATAAAAGCGTCTGCTAAATGACTAAATGTAAATGTAAAACTTTAGGTTTGGATGTAGTTGGCGATGGGTGAGCAACACAAGGAATATTATTAGTTATTTCTGTTCATCACTTCGGTCAGCTTTTCTGTATTTATATGCGCTGCTAACAAATGTACTTACCAACTTACAGTTAATAGTTATATTTCTTAGAGTTTAAGGTTGGGTATCCTTTGAATGTTGAAGATTCCAATTCTGTGTATCGATTACTAATTTCGATTCCAATCAGGTAAAAAAAAGAAAACTTTTAATTCAATCGATATCATTCACATTTACTTCAAGTCTTATTGCAAAACATTTCATTGTAGCTTAATACCATGAACAAAATCCAACAGGCTTAAAGAACACTTACACAAGGAATGTTTGCCTAAGGTTTTTAAATACCATAGAAAAAAAACTAGCGTAACTAAAATAAATGTCAAACATTATTGAAGATAAGTAAACACTCAGTAATTAAAAAAGAACAAATAAATACAACTGAACAAAGATATGATTGAATTGTTTGATTAACGTTATGGTAGAGACAGCAGCAGGAATATTAGGCTGCTGTCACTTTAAGAGCTGCACGGATCCAATACACTGTTACACGCATTTGCTTTCTCAACTGTTTACGTTCACTTAAAACATAACCGACTGTGTTTACGAGGATATTTGGATTTTTTTTTGTCCGTTCAAGTGCAAAAAGGTTTTTTTGTGCTTCAATTGTGAAATTGAACACACACAACCCCATTAGAGATGCACTGACACTAAATTTCGATACCGATAGCCAATAATTCAGGATGATAACTATTATTGTCAGATACATCAGTGCCTCTCTAAAATATATATAACAAATGACTGAAATGTCCAACATTTAATGCTAATAAAACTGTAATAAAAGCAAACATTTGGTTTTGTAAAACATGGTAAATAATCCTCTCTGATGTAATAGTGTATTTGCAGAGTAAAGGTTAGTATTGCTGAACATGTGATGCCAGGACGCTTTTTGTGGATTTGTAAAGCTTCTGGTAGGATTGCTTCTATATAAATCAGCTTTTGAGTATATCGAGCCACAGAATACCTTTACGGTCAAAAGTTAGAGATATCAAATAGTAATATGATCATAAGATGGAGTGCAGCATTAAAATTTGACCGCACCGGTCGGTCACAGAGCGCTTGTTGGGGCTTTAACTCAATGCTCACGCAGACACTGAATGCAGATCCATCTCTGCTTGATATCTCTGACAGCAACACAGTGCTGTGCCAAAGCTTTTTATCTTTGAAGAGTCAAGAAACTGCTCTGAGATATTTCTTATTGTTCACTCCCACACACACACACGTTTCTCTCTCTCCGCGCTCTGTCTGTCTCACACATACAGCCTACGGTCTCATCAATCTTTGAGAACAAGAGCCTCCAGCCCAAAAGTGTGAGAAAAACAGAACAGGAGGGGGGAAGCACTAAAACCGGGTCTGTGGGTGTGAAGGAAGGTTATATATTCACTAGCCGGATTTATAATTGTGTTTATGGGTTTCGGAGGAACTAGCTTGTGCAAAGCATCACTTTAATGGCATTTTGGGTTTGTAATTGTGTATTCTTGGGTGAATGCGTGTTGTTTCTAAATCAAAGATCTGGTATGTGCTTTTGCAATGGGCTATTTTTTTTATTTGCTTGAGTAGTTTTATATTAGGCTATTTGTTATTCTTTTATGTTTTCCAGTCTGCTGTACCATTATAATTGTTTGCAAAATGTCAGACAGTATCAGATGTGTTTTCCTTCCACAATTGGCACTATTAAAGCACTACTTTATGAAAACTAAACTATAATGTGAATACAGTCACAGCTAAAGGTTGCTGCATGACACACACGCTCTTTATATGAAATTGTATAAGTTTGTCCGGCTTTACTGTCTGCTTAATACTTATATTATACTTGCTTTGGGTAATATCTACTATAACAAATCTCAAATGAATGATTGCTTGTAAATGTAAACTATAGCTAACTATAACTACACCAGCTCTAATCTGCTAAATGCAACTATAAGACATTAAGATATTATAAACATTAACCACAATTTTCTTTAAAGCTGCTTTGAAATTATTTATTCATAATATAAGATGGCCTTCGAGAATAAAGTTGTAAAGTTGAATAACAAATAGTCATTCAATTGTTATTTTATAAAGCAAATTCATATAAGTACAATACCTTCTGGTACCAGTTATTTAAACTAAACAAAAAAATACTCATGTGATATTGGATATTTAATTGTATATACTCGTTTCCTCTGTCTTTGCGAGTCTCAAAATGAATAAAAATGTTCATGCTGTACATTTATTGCCTAAATGCACTGGTAGGATATTTCAAATAAATATTTTAGTTTGTGTTTTGTTTTTAATGCATTTATACAAAATAGTAATACATTTCATTGTCGGCTATATAGCAATAATGGTAAATTGAAATTCTGCCACGAAGATCTAGACATGTAAACTAAGATTAATAGCATGTGAACACTGAATAGGTTTTTCACATCATAGATGTAATTCTATTCATTTTTTAGTTCTCAACGTAGACCTCAACGTCATCGTTCTCAGCCACTCCCTCTGTTCGCTGATTGGATCGGTAAAAAATTGACCGGAGAAAACCCAAGAATATATGGCAAACCCAGACGTAGTACTGAAGGAAAATGAAAATTGAGCGGAAGTACGTAGGAGGGCGGAGCTTCACCATCCAGCTATCCAGATTTTGTTTTTCAATGTCATTAATGGCCAAATAATAGACAGGCTGCTCAATGCAGAGCCAATGGGTGGAGCTTGAATGTCTAGCCACACCCTTACCCTACTATAACCCTATCCCTGAACACTATTAGGTCAAGCCCCGCCCATTAGGTCCACAGAGGTGCAGCTCCACCCATTACATCCAGAGAGCGAGAGCTGGATGTTATTTGGCTCCACTTAAAACAAAAGAGATGCTTGTGAAACTAAGGACTAGTGATTTTAAACTTCTCATCGAGAACTGGCAAAGCTATTTGCTGAGAAACTTCTTATGAACGCACCAGTAAAAGCATATGCAGCATGCAGCTCGGGGATGCCAACTGCTAATTGCCAATTTGTCATTTAGCCCACACTTTAATGTAAAACCGCTAGCAGGATATTTATTACAGGAACAGTCTCTTGCAACCTGGGGTTACGTTTCTGGCCACGGGAGCTCACATTACATTTGTAACCGGCCCAGATCTTTAAACACAATGCCATGTAACCCGATAGCTAAACAGGTCAAAAAGTATAGCACACTTCTGCAAAGCCAATCGAAGGCTTGCACGAGCCACACAACATCACCAAACACGCTTTTCACACTCTAACAAATGCCCGAGAAGCGATTAGGCTTGGATTCGGCGCACAGGCCATCATCAGGAACATCTCACGCTCATTGCCCTCATTCATCCAGCACAGTCTGCAGTGTTTTAACCTCCACCCGTTATCAGAAGCCCCCCTGCGCCCTCCATTACGAGCCCCGCTGGAGCACTTCATGTCTGGATGAGTGGGAAATTATTTGGCCTCGCTTATCTTCCCCTTGTGCCGCTGCGAGTGTTAGTGACCTGGCTTCAACTCCACAGATGTCCAACTATAAATGAATGCTTGGTATGAACTGGTTCTTTTTTTATTCTTTCGTTCCCATATATATTATTTTACTATATAGAGTAAAAGGAAGTGTCTTGTCTTTTATTCAAATATATTTTTAAGATTTAATTAGTTTGGAGCTGAATTCGAATGAAAGACTTTTTACTGATCCCGATGATGGACTATTTAGATGAAGAATCTTCTGCAAATGCATGAGGGTGAGGAATTTCATTGTGCCGTTTAACTTCCTTCTGTGTACACGGAAATAGGACGCGTGTTTTTCCTCAAGCGGTGTATATTTGCATTTGTGTATGACGGCTCGGCCTTGAGGTTTGTTTTTCTGTGTTTTATCTTGATGGTTCTAAAGCAACATGGTTATAAAGCGGTTGCCTGCAGCTGTGTGCTCGTGGGTTTTTACTGCAGGCATAAATTAACCAGATACCCTCCACTATCTGCATCCTAAAGAATATCAGAAATGAATCCTGAATGTCCTATAGAAGGAAGTTACACTGATATTCATTACCAAATACTGAGAAATGCAAAATATACATGCAAATGTTTCAGTTCAACTTTTCCCATAGGAAAATTAAACATTTAAGTGCTATATATCTTTCTTACTTTCTTTATACACTCACCAGCCACTTTAGTCACACCGGCTCAACCGCTCGTTAGCACAAATATGTAATCAGCCAATCACATGGCAGCAACTCAATGCATTTAGGCATGTAGACATGGTCAAGATGATTGCTGAAGTTCAAACTGAGCATGAGGCTACGTTTACATGCTATTTTCATAAACGGACATTTCACCCCTCTCCGTTTTCAAAAATAACATCGTGCACACCTGTCAGTTTTCAGAAAAGTGTTAGTTTACACGAACCCGTGTATATGCCGTCAAGAGCATGCCAAACCTGTAGGTGGCAGTGTAACGAGACGCTCAAGCCCACGTCAGCCAATCAGAATCCCGAAAATAGTCACATATCGTGACGTCGGCTGCCTAAAACTCAGTTTTTCTCAGTTTACATGCAAACAAAGTTTTCCAAAATCTGGAGTTTTTAGAAAGAATCGTTTTCAGAGACTAATTCTCCGTTTGCGTGTAAACGAAGGGAAATGAGCGTCAGTTCTGTGTCTGAAAACGCCTTGTTGATGTCAGAGGAGACAACAGAATCTCAATTAAATATATGTAGCCTATAATGCTTTTTACTCACCCTAGTGTCTCCTTCAGGAGCGAGGGGGTCCGTCATCCAGGATCCGAACCGGGACCCGGATACTTTTATAGTGTTTGCATCACTAATGCCGGTCAGCTTACCACAAGCTGCAATACACACAACACACACGTTTAATTACACGCACACACACACAAGCCTACAGTCACACACATGTTTAATGAGTTTAGTGATGTTATGATGAGTCTGATACAGTCATAATTACTGTGGTAATCTCATATCTTGGAGTGAAGGTTCTGGTTAAATGACTTTAATTGAGTCACACTGAGCTTCATTATGATCTTTCACGACGAAGAGTGAGAGAAACGTTCGCTTGTGTTTTTCTACCTCTCTTTCACCTCACATTAACATGAAATGGCAATTGTGTGAAAGATTATAAAGACAAACTTGCTTTAGAACGACTTACAATGTTTATTTGCTCACAATATAGGCCTATGTGTATTAAGAAAGCTAATAGTCTTTTTTTGCTGTTCATGTTGACATACAGTAATACAAAGGGGTGTAGCTTCATAGATAATATATTAATACATATGTTCTTTGTTTCTGTGACAGAGAGAGAGAGAATAATGTACAGGTAAAAGGTAAGATAAATGTCAAACATTATGGTGTTTGACATCCTGTGTTGTTGATAGTGCTGTGTATTAATCATGGTGTATTTTCCTGCTCAGCCTCTCCCATTCAACACACACACACACACACACACACACACACACACACACACACACACACACACACACACACACACACACACACACACACACACACACACACAAGCTTGAGATTAACACACTGAGCTGTAATCTGTTGTCTACAGGGACACACAGGCCTAAATTATTACGCTACTATCTTTAGAATAAAGCCCTGATTCACTCCAACTGCGGAAAAATACACAATCGTGTTACGCAATCTTCTTACTCAATGTAATGGAACAATGTGCATGATTATTGATTCAGTTTTGTCAAATAGAAAACGGTTTTTATTTAAAGTAACAGTAATGCATCTCTCCTCTACTGAACACAAGTTCGTTCATGTCACGTGTAGGATGAAATTTGATATGGGAAAATGTGAAATTCCTTTGGTTTCCCTGTAAAGGTTTTATATTCATCAGAAGCGATGCACATGGATGAAGCTCGAGTGTGTGTGAAACCGAGAAATAAATCAGAGTTGTTTTAAGGCCATATTGATCGTACAGTGAAACTGGCCCAGATTTCTCTTCCAGAAACTCGGCGTAAGGAGGAGAGAAAGATAATACACACTAGAGAAAAGATGCCGATGTGTGTGTATGCTGGGAAGTGGAGCTGTGATGGAGAATGCATAATTTCACTCTTTTAGCTCAAGAGTCTTGTCAAGAGAGTTCTCTATTGTGCTTCATTTAAGTATCCGCTACGTCTCTGACTCAAATGAGAGAATGAATGACATACAGTAAGAGACAAAAATATGTTCTAAGAATGTTTGGCTAACATTATATAAAACGTTTTTCTGAATGTTCTCTGAACGATCCAAATGTCCAGTTTCTCTTGGTTGTACGAATATTAAGGGTGCATTCCGTTTTATCACTCAAACATTGTGGTAACGTTACTTTTGGACGTTTGAACATTCTAAAACAAGTAGTAACATTTAAAAACGTTAGACGAACAAATAAAATTGTAAGTTATTTGAGCTGTAAACCTTTTGAAATCCCTTCTTTTTTTTACAGTTGTCATGTAAAATTAGATTTAACTTTACACAGAAATGGTTAGTCAGTCATTTTTTCCAACTAAAATCATGTCAACATGTCTATAGTTTACATCTTGTGGCTATAATATTGAAACAATGAGTATTTTTACCTGATCTCATGAGAAAACAACCATTTCACAAGGTGGTAATATGGTGGTATGGTGGTATGAATGTAATGATGATTTTTGAATCATGAAAAACAAAGTATCCATGCACAAATTAGCCACACAATTGTCAAATATCATAAAGTTACGAATTATCATGAGACTTCTTTGGTGTAACTCTTTTCCTGCCAGTGTTTTTTTTTTTTTTTTTTTTGTCAGTCACTGCCAGCATTTTTGATCATTTTCAAAAAACTTTCATGGTCCTCAGAATATTTAGTTGTATGAATATCTGAACATGCAATATACACTGAACAAAATTATGAACGCAACACGTTTGTCTCAAAGATCTAAGACTTTTTCTACACAAAAGGCCTATTTCTCTCAAATATTGTTCACAAGCGTGGCATATCAAGATGCTGATTAGACAGCATGATTATTGCCCAGGTGTGCCTTAGGCTGGCCACAATAAAAGGCCACTCTAAAATGTGCAGGTTTACTGCATTGGGGGGGTCCAAAAACCAGTCAGTATCTGGTGTGACCACCATTTGCCTCACGCAGTGCAACACATCTCCTTCGCATAGAGTTGATCAGGTTGTTGATTGTGGCCTGTGGATTGGTCCACTCCTCTTCAAATACTGTGCTGGAAGTTGCTGGATATTGGCAGGACCTGGAACACACTGTCGTATACGCCGATCCAGAGCATCCCAAACATGCTCAATGAGTGACATGTCTAATCAGCATCTTAATATGCCACACCTGTGAGGTGGATGGATTCTCTCGGCAAAGGAGAAGTGCTCACTAACACAGATTTAGACAGATTTGTGAACAATATTTGAGAGAAATAGGCCTTTTGTGTACATAGAAAAGTCTTAGATCTTTGAGTTCAGCTCATGAAAAATGGGGGCAAAAACAAAAGTGTTGCGTTTATAATTTTGTTCAGTGTATATCGAGTCCATCAACACCCCCAAAGCTTTTTACTCTATAGCTTTGTTCTAAGGGACGTGGGTGTCCCGGGGCTCGAGATTCGCAGGGTAGAAAAGGGCAGTGATGCCGGGTGCAACTAAAAAGGTCCCATTGTCTGGTAAGTTCTGGTTGGGGAATTACAGATTGCCCGGCTCGGCGATCTCATTTCGTATTCTTGTTAACAGCTTATCTCCTGAACTGACATTTTCTTTAGCATGCTATAATAATAATAATAATAATACATTTTATTTAAAGCGCCTTATCAGGACACCCAAGGAGGACACTGTACAAAGCAGATAAAAACATTAAAACAGTATACAAATAAAATTGGCAAGACACATTGAGGAGATATGGGTCAGGTGGAATATGACTGTCTAAACAACAGAGTTTTAAGTTTGGATTTGAAGAGATGAAATTAGTCAATGGTACGAAGGTCTGGAGGGAGTGAATTCCAAAGATGGGGAGCAGAGCGACTGAACGCCCTTCTCCCCATTGTGACAAGACGGGCAGGGGGGACAGAAAGCTGGCAAGAGTGGGAGGATCGGAGTGAACGGGTAGGGATGTTTAAATGGAGGAGATCTGAGATATAAGGAGGAGCCATGTTATGAACAGCTTTGAAAGTAATGAGAAGTATTTTAAAAATGATCCTCTGTTTAATGGGAAGCCAGTGAAGTTGTTGCAAGATAGGAGTGATATGATGAAAAATGGGGGTCCGAGTAATCAGACGTGCAGCAGAGTTCTGTAGGAGCTGCAACTTCTGGAGCGATTTATTAGGGAGACCAAACAGGAGTGAGTTGCAGTAGTCTATCCGCGATGTGACGAGGCTGTGGACCAGGATGGCAGTGGTTTGAGGAGTGAGGAGCTATTCAGCGTAAATCCTGCCCTGAGTCAGTTTCTTTGGTTAAAAGAAAGGCTGGTGTAGGGTATAGGGTAGGTTTAGGGGTTTGAATTTGTTGTAGCATTCTGTTGGAAATCAGCACTTTGAATGACATGACCAATTCAATCTTTAGAATCGACTGTGGGGCGGAGTTTGCACTGAACTGGTTTGGGGGTGGGGTGGGGGGGGGGGGGGGGTCTGTCTGTCAATAGGAGGAAGCCAAACCTTATTTTGAGCTCCCACCCCGTTTTGGTGATGGGGTTAAATTAAAGGGGTGGTATAATGCCCTTTTTTACAAGATGTAAAATAAGTTTTTGATATCCCCAGAGTGTGTGTGTGTGTGTGTGTTTTAGCTCAAAATACCCCACAGATATTTTTATATAACATGTTAAAATTGGCACTTTTTGAAGGTGAGCAAAAACGCACCCTTTTAGTGTATGTCCCTTTAAATGCAAATGAGCTGCTGCTCCCAGCACAGGGGGCGGAGCTTTAACAGCTTGTGTCCTTTTACCTCACACAAACACACACTGACAATTTTTCAAAACGTTCAGCCTTTTATGTTAAACCGGAGTCAGACAATGATGGAGAGACTCAAGAAGAAGTGACAACATGTAGAAGCAACAGGACATTTCTGAATGTTTAGTTGATGAATTTAAGTAGCTTATGTGTGGTTATCTTCTAGTCATTGATTAGCATATTCTGTCATGATAATCTATAAATCGCGTTCCCAGGGGCGGGGTTTATGTACATTTTAGGGTTAGTGATGTCACTAACCCGGGAGGAATGTCGTGCAGTCCCTACCAGCCGTTTGTTGTAGTCCTTAAAAAAACTATTTCTTTAAAAGCAAATATCTGCGTGCTTAAACCATGTTGAGAAAACATTAGTATGTGTGTGTGTGTGTGTGTGTGTCTTACCGAGCTTCTGCATGCATGCGCGTAGCCGCTCCTCCAGACTAACCACGCGGGAGTGCAGGTCATCGTAGTCGTAGGCTCCCATCTCCTGCTGGAGGAGGCCGAGGCTGGCCGTCAAGTTCTGCACCTCCTCCTTAAACTGCTGGACCAGCCGGGCGTCAGCCTTGTACTCCTCCAGCACGGGGATTAGCGGACGCAGCTCCGCCATTTTTGCCTTTATGGCCTGCAAATACGTAATGTGGGAAAGTTGGAAAGTCTGGCTTGCTTGTACACTGTGAAGCCTGTCTGAACCCTTGCTGTCTACAGTGGTTTCAACTGTCTAGATGTTGGTAGATCTGTGTGTCCGTTCTTCTAGAAACTCTTAAAAGTAAATGTTTACAGGAAATTAGTTTTTTATAGAGCACTATATATGCCCCAAGGTATATGGACACCTACACACCACATCAATATGTGTTTTCATTTCAGAACCATTAGCATTTATAATGAGTTAGTCATTGTTTTGCTTGTATAACAGCTTTGAATCAATCCTCGGGGAAGGTTTCCTGATTCTGGGATGTGGATGCGGTGATTTGCTCCTGAGCGTCAGTGAGGTCAGGTACTGTTGGGTGAACGCCAGAGATCTTCTTTGTGCAGGTCAGTAAAGTTTCTTCCATGTCAGACAACTAGATAAATAAATGTTTTTTAACCTCACTAGAGTAAAAACGGACCCGTTCTTCTAGATGCTTGTAAAAAAGTACAATCATTCTGTTTTAATCATATTTTTTTGCGCTTTAAAGTGTACTTGTTTTGATGTGTTGCATAGTAAAGCACATGTAAAGTACTCGATTACTGATTACGTGTTATTTGATATTACCTTTAAAGTATTTTTTTTAATGTACCAAATTGCAATTTCCTCATTACAATAATTACAAATATATTTAAATGACTTACTGTACAAGATTCAATAGACATTTCATTAAAGTATCTTTTAGTTTACCATTGCTTGTTGTATGTACATTCGGCAGATTTTTTTTCTTTAAGCATATTTCAAATACTATAGACATAATTATGAAATTACATATAAAGATGTAATGGTTTAAATTTAAAGTTATTAATACATTTTCATTTAATTGCAATTAACATTCAATTCAGAGTTCAAACACATTACACTTAAGTCTGCACTTAAGTATATTAATTTAAATAATATATATTATTTCCATAATATACTCTTTTTAAAAGCATGCTAAAGTATTCTTTTTTTATATGCGTTAGTGATGTTGTAGATTAAAATACTTTAACTAGATGTCCACATACTTTTGGCCATGTAGTGTGTGTACTGGTGCTTCAAAATAAAAAGTTTAACCGATATGTTGATCTGAAGAGCTTCTAATGAATGACAAACTTTTTAAAATGTTCTTATAGCAATGAACCGTTAAATTTTGTTATTTTTAGGAGCGTGTGTGGTCCTGGCGAACCCTACGTTATGAAGACAAAATGTCCCCACAAATTTGGCAATATCTGAAATCCCTGGTCCATTTTTTGGTCCTCATGAGGAAAACAGCTTATAAATCAAACTAAGAGATGTTTTTTGAAAATGTGAAAATGCAGACAGTTTTCTCTGATGGATAGGTTTAGGAATAGAGTTAGGGTTAGGGGACAGAATATACAGTTTGTACAGTATAAAAATCATTATGTCTATGGAAAGTCCCCATAAAACGTGCGTGTGTGTGCGTGTGCGTGTGCGTGTGTGTGCTTGTAGAGCCAGTGAGAGACCAGAGGCCGAGCTGCAGTAAAACTATTGAGATTCGTATAAAAATGATAGATCTACAAACATTTATCGACGAAATGAAGCGCTCTGAACACGGTAAACAATTGGGAAAAGACTTTATTAGTTATCGTTTAGAATGCAACAGCAGAAAGGGACACATGCTGAAATTACAACTCACATACAACAATGTGATGTTAAGATTAAATTCCTTACTTCAAAAACGCATATTACTTCAAAAACCAAAGATTCATAGTGACAAATAATAAGAGGAATAATAAGTAAAAAAAACTTAAGCAATACTAGCAAAGATGAGATAATAATGGTAATAGTAGTGATAATAATAATAATAATAATAGCAATATATCAATGAAACTAAATAATGTAGATCATATAAATAAAACGTAACAATTCTTTAGAGTAGCATGCAGGAGGAGATCTGATTGGTGGTTGGATAAGGGAGGGGGAGGAGTGTTTCTTACAGCTAATGTCGTATAGAATATGAGAATCGTGACATAAACAGCATGATTGACGCCCACTTCAGCCAATCGTGGGTTAGAACTGCCTCTTCTGGCCTCTGGCTCTCCTATCATGTCTTTATAGTTAGCCCTGCAAGCAAGAAACAACACACTCAGCACAGGGAGCTAACTCGCTAACCTCTCTATCACATTCACGTGCTCTCACAGTCACACACGCACACGCTCATGTACTTGCACACGCACGCTTGTGTTACAGAGTGCAAACAATATTACAGTCCATGCATGTGTCACGTAGTATCAAAGTGTGTGTCACGGGACGTTTTGATTATGGTACATTATAGAAACTGAAATGTGCAGATCCTTTATTATTGTTTAATTATAGTTTTACTTGCTTAACTTTAATTATTTTCTATTGTAATTATTATATGATTACATTTTGACGGTAGTAAATGTACTAGGATTACATTTGCACTAAAGTTCACTAATTGTTTGGATGGAATCAGACAGGTCTGCACATTTCACAAAAATCATACAAGCATTTAAAGTGTGCATGCAGTCTGTAGTGTGTGTGTGTGTGTGTGTGTGTGTGTGTGTGTGTGTGTGTGTGTGTGTGTGTGTGTGTGTGTGTGTGTGTGTGTGTGTGTGTGTGTGTGTGTGTGTGTGTGTGCTGTATCCATATGGTCTGGTGTGTGGATTCATGTGAAATATGTGCACAGCTTGCATATAATTGTGTGTTTACCTTGTATTGCTTGGCGATGTTTTGTTTGTGGTTCTCTTCCACCTGCCTGAATTTGGTCTCCAGGCCGCGGAGTTGATCTTCCATCTTCACCACGTACTGCAGGTCCCTCTGGGTCCGCTGGTCCAATACTTGGATTGATTGCGTCATGTTTTGCACCTAAACACTCACACACACAGACACACACACACACACATACACACACACAAACAAACATACAGTTATTAGAGATATATTATCAAAATTGTAATTATTTATATATACGTGTGTGTGTGTGTGTGTGTGTTAAAGCTGTCAATTTGATTAATCGTGATTAATCGCATCTAACATAAAAGTTTGTGTTTATATAATGTGTGTGTGTGTGTGTGTGTGTGTGTGTGTGTGTGTGTGTGTGTGTGTGTATGCATGTGTGTATTTGTAAATAATTTTATATACACATATTTATTATATAAACGCACAATTTTACGTTACATGCGATTAATCGCAATTAATCGATTCGACTAATCGAACACTAATATATATATATATATATATATATAAAATTGTTACTGCAATATATATCTTACTTTTTTCTGTTCTTTTTTTTCTGATAATTTAGAATGTGCTATTTGGACCATCAATAAAATCATGTTTGAGATCATGATAATCTCGTTTTCAAGAAACGTCTAAATATAAGTACTCTAAAACCATCCATATAATGAATCTAGTGACCTTCAGAAAACGAGCGAGTTCTGCTAATCATCATGTGTCCGAGGAGTTGCATCATTGTCGTTCTGAGGAAAGGCTGTTTGCCTCTGCTCCAGCCGTGTTCCAGAGGAACTCATTAACTGTGTGTGTTTGTATGTGAATGATACTGTTGTCTTTGGGTTGTTAGGCTCATGCCTCTAGGTCACTTTGATCTCTGGAGGAAAACTCTGGTTGTCATAGATTCGGTGTCTGTGGCAACTTTGCATTAAAGGTAACGTGATGCCCAAGGGCAACGCAGTAGAGCATTATGGGTCGGGGTGGGGGGGGGGGGGGGGTCACCTTCTCCAGTAGTTGGCGTAGTTGTTTGGTACGGGCGTCTCTCGAGCACATGGTCTGCTGAGGTGCAACGACCGTACACACACACCTGCCCTCGCTGTCCTGAGCCGAGCTGTACACCTGCCATGACTCCTCTGGGTTAGCGGGTAAAACCTGTGAGAGAGGAGAGAGAAAGAGAAAGGTGATTTTACCAGTAATACACACATCTAAAGGTTATAGTCTCATTTCTAATCCCATACTCATTGGCATTACAAACACTTGACACACGATTACACAAAACCCCATCTGCTCATGCCACATCAGATCAGACCACGCCCATATCCACACCCACCAATCAGAATGCAGCAGCATTACATCTACTACCAGGAAGACAAACCTCAGTCTCATTTACACACACGCAGTTTTATGGTTGTATTTGACTGACAGCTGTTAGAGTGAAGGGATCGTATCCCGTTCAGCTGTGCCGTTCTTGAACTCGTGGTACAGATCCAGATCCGATCACAGTGAGAGTGAGGAACAGATGGAGGATTGATGGACATCCGCTGATGCAGGTCTGGAGAGTCCTAAATCTCCAAACCAATGGTGCACTCACGGAATATTACCACACTGCAAATAGACTTTGATTCTATCCGCTTTGCAGTCGTTTCATGTTATATTTGTTCAAATTAAAAGTTATATTTATATTAAAATTGTCCATTTATACTGTATTACAATAAAAAAGATAGAACGATGGAAGAACTACACAACTGCGTTTTTAAATGTTGGTGATATAGTTTGTTCCATTCAGCTATGCTGTTTTTGAACACAAGATCACACAAGACATGTTCTTGAATTTTAGTTAGAATTTTTAAAGCTTGCTTTCAGACCTCTTTTTACTCTTGCA
>NC_136892.1:28182401-28214901 GCF_949152265.1 Phoxinus phoxinus
GTTTAATTGGAAATGAGCAGCGTGAACATTCTGCCAAACATCTGCTTTAGTGTTCAACGGAAGAAAGTCAGTCACATGGGTTTGGAACGACGTGAAGGTGTACATAAGTTCATAATTGTTTTATTCGTAGGTGAGCAGCTTCTTTAATCTGTGTGTTCTTTACAAAAACACACAGATTGGTTTTACAAAAGCACTCATCTGTTGGGTCAGGTACATATTGCTATTAATTCCGAAACAAGATGTGCAGTAAACGCCTAATGTGAATGTTTTATCGCCGCGTTCTCTGAGGCAACAGCAATCAATTTGACTTAGAAGCAAGGACCGTAATCTCAAATTGGGATTCCCTTTAACACTGTTCTTTTTTATCATCTTTAATAATTCATGTGTAGGCTGTGGAATTTCTGCAGCCCCCAGCAAAACGATAATATCCTGTAGATCAGGAGCGCCAGATGATGGTTGGTTCAGAAAGCATCTGAGCTGCTGCTGAAGGAGAGTGTGGCAGCAGTAACTCATCTGTAATGGTCTACAGTAAAGCCTTCAGCTTCAGGCCGCGTGTAAAAAAAAAACAGTCCAGCATGATATAAGTGATTTATCAATAGGTCTGAACAAGAGCGCTGGAGACCTCTTGAACGGTTCTGCAGTGTAGAGAGGAGGAGGAGGAGAAGTTTTCTTCTGCAGAAACTTCAGATGCTCTGGCTGACTCTGGCACTGCAGAGGTGTTTGGAACGGAGCCCCGCCGTGTGAACATTTACTCTCCCCTTCCCCTGCGTTCTCCAAGCAGTCTGTTCTTCCTGCTGTCTTCAGTGCTAGTTCATAGAATATCCGGCTAACTGCTTCAAAACACAGGGATTTATTTTGTGATTTAGAAAGAAAAAAAAATATCTTGGTAAATGGAAGGAGAGTGCTGTGTGTGTGAACAGATGGTCGATTTTTATATTTTCTTGTTGAAAAAAATGAAGTGGTGTTTGGCTGTGTAAAATTCACAGGCAAGATTCAAGGGTGTTTTTTTGTGTTGCAATGCCCGATTACATTACTTGCCCAGCGCGGCACCGCCCCCACTGTCGTTTTGCTTTTTTTACACACATAAAAACCATTTAGTTCAGTTCTAAACTGAAAGCGTCTTCTCTGCTCCATACAGCATGAGCTGCAGGAGTCAGACTTCACTGATCACATGACAAGAGTAAGGAGAGATGACTGACAGGATGATGGAGGAGGATTTGGTGCGCACCTATGGGGATAGAATTGTTGCATTATTCCAAATTAATCAATTGAGATTCACAAAAATGAATCAAATTCACAAATAAATAATTAAGATCCACAAATAAATGTTAAGAGTTTCACAAAAATGATAAAAAAAAATAAAAAAAATCACAATTGTTTTTTATGCAGTTTTATGTTTCCTGTGCATTTGTGAATCGCTTCCCGTTTCCTGTGCATTTGTGAATCGCTTCCCGTTTCCTGTGCATTTGTGAATCGCTTCCCGTTTCCTGTGCATTTGTGAATCGCTTCCCGTTTCCTGTGCATTTGTGAATCGCTTCCCGTTTCCTGTTCATTTGTGAATCGCTTCCCGTTTCCTGTGCATTTGTGAATCGCTTCCCGTTTCCTGTGCATTTGTGAATCGCTTCCCGTTTCCTGTGCATTTGTGAATCGTTTCCTGTGTGTAACCCCTCCACTGGGTCCTACTCGCCCTGCTCTGTGCGGGTCTCCGGCATGAGAGTCAGGCGTTCTAACAAGGAGGCTAAAGACTGCAGCCTCTAGTGTCTGTCTCTAGAGCGCCTATTGAGATCAGAGGAGTGAGGTTTACTCGCACAGCGACTACTAGCTGGCCTCCGTTACATGTGCATTAGTGAATCGTTTCCTGTGCATTTGTGAATCGCTTTCAGTGCATTTGTGAATCGTTTCCTGTGCATTTGTGAATTGCTTTCAGTGCATTTGTGAATCGCTTTCAGTGCATTTGTGAATCGTTTCCTGTGCATTTGTGAATTGCTTTCAGTGCATTTGTGAATTGCTTTCAGTGCATTTGTGAATTGCTTTCTGTGCATTTGTGAATCGCTTTCTGTGCATTTGTGAATCCCTGCCCGAATTTGTGGATTTTGAAACATGTCTAGCATGAAGACGTGCAGACAAATAAGTGGACTCCACCCACCTCTACTCCAGCCAGTCAGATAACAGCCATTTGTGCACGCCAATCATAGCACATTTATTTGTGGATCTGAATCAATTTATTTGTGAATTTGATAATTTTTTGTTAATCTCTTTACATTTATTTGCAAATCTCAATCTATTTATTTGGAATAATGCAACAATTCTATCCTGATACGCCACAGATCCAGATCGTCACTGACAAATAGCTTATCTTGTAAAACGTGCGGTCAGTCAGTACCACAGAGTACACTACACACAGAGTACGCGTGATTCGAAAATGAAAGTAAAAAGCGAGCATGCATTCAAAAGCGATTTCTATATTCCAGATGCCTGCAAATAATATACAATACCCCAGGGTGTTCTGATGGATGTTAGTGTATGTGTGGTATTTGATTGCTTTGGTGTTTTGGGTGGCTGCCAGGGTTGTTGCTATGCTGCTAAAGAGTACTTAGTGATTGTTAGTGTGTTTCTAGGGTGTTCTGAATGGTTGTAATTGTATTGCTTTTTGGTGGTTTGGCTGTTTGCTGATGTATTGCTATGTTGTTACTGAAGACTCACTACAGTATTCTAGTTGGTTGCGACTGCGAGGTGGTTTCTAAGTGGCCTAGGTTGTGTCTACAAGACTCTATAATATCCTGGCCAATAGTTTATGGTAAAAAAAATCATACTTTTGATTGCTTATTAGGTAAAATCACCTGTCCAAATCATACGTGTCCATAGCAAAAAAGGGATACTCAAAGTGCAGTAAACGTCAGTCTAGCGCATGTTTATAGAGAAAAACAATGGAAAGGTAGAGCAGTGGAATGGAAATAACATGTTCTGTGTGAATCGACCCATATGCATCTCTTTTTCTAAAACAATGAACACACACACACTTGCCCTTTCACAGTTCAGATGCTACAGATAATATGATGGACAACACAAGGGTAAATATTGAGTGCGTGCTGATGATAGATCTGTCTAGTGATCGATTGGGGAATTCAAGAAGAGTGTGCGTGTGCGTGTGCGTGTGTGTGTGTGTGTGGGTGTGTGTGTGTGTGTGTGTGTGTGTGTGTGTGTGCGTGTGTGATTGGATTGTTCGAGAGAAACAGGGGTGTCGGGGGTGGTAAAATGCCATCATATAAACAACAGCTCGTGTTTCCTTTTCAAACGCACACACGCTTTCTTTTTATCTCCCTTTCATACTCAAAACCAGACACAATCGATTAATGCCAGAACCATTACTAATATGATAATTCTCCTTATCCACAGGCTATTATTCTCTTCTGTGAGATCATGTTGATGACCTTTATCTCCATGAAGGTGATAAGACCACAGAAGACACGTGTGTACCGTGGTAATCAAGAGCAAATCTCATCCATTCTATAGCTGGGGGAACTGAGCGTTTACAATGTGGATACATTATCTATTTCTCTCTCTCTCTCTCACTCTCACTCTCAATCTCTCTCTCTTGTTAATGGAAGTTTGAATGGATTCTACATTTGGACTTGGGCTACATACTGAAATACGATTAGGACATTAACACAAATTGAAAAGACAGCATAAGCAGCACTGGGAGCAGAAGCATCAGGCCCGCTGGAACCCAAGGAACGCGTGCCGTGCCAGAGTTATGAGCTAAGTGGTTAATGCAAGAGAAAAAAACATTCCAATAATGTATTTAATATTGGGAATATTCCAACTTGCATTCTGACCTAAATTATGGTACTAACTTTTAAAATGAGATCATTTTAGACCTTATTCTGTCAAACTGTTAGTAAACAACTGTAATGTATTGTAGTTTCATATATATCAGTGTTGGGTAATTTACTTTTAAAAAAGAGTAAATTATTACTAATTACTTTCTAAATCCCATATCAACCTCGATCAGTTGAACAATACAAGGATAGACATGAAACTGCACTTTTAATTCTCTCAAATTAATAATATTAAATTGCATAAACTATTCTGGAACTGACCAAAGTATCGTAAGGGAGATGGTTAGGCCTACATTAAAAACATACTTTTTAACATTAGACGTTGCATTTTTCATTTATTATTTTATATAGAATTGTCCCTAACCCTAACCCTATTTACTTAGTAATGCATTACACCTAACACTGTATATATATAGTGTATATATATATATATATATATATATATATATAGAGAGAGAGAGAGAGAGAGAGAGAGAGAGAGAGAGAGAGAGAGAGAGAGAGAAAGATTTGACATGATAAATAACGAAAATTATATAATTAAAACAGTTAAAATAAATTATTTATTACAATTTATTTATTTATTCGATTATAATTATGTAACAGTTTTTGTAAGCTAAAAGTAAGTTGGCATAAATCGTTGCATTAAGTCGTTGCACAGTACTTATCAGTGTTGCTCTACATGATCACATGATGAGGGGGTCAGCTTGGGTAATATTACCTACTCAATGCTTTTATGCATAGATATTTTAGATATATTAAGCCCTCTAGGAAAACTGCTGGCTGGATCAATTTGAATCTAATCGATGGTTGGCGCATAACTTTGACAGGGGGAAATATGATGTTCCAACTGGCCTTCTCATCCAAATTATGTTACTATCTTTTAAAATGAGATCCCTTTAGACCTCATTCTGTCAAACGGTTTCAGTTTGAGAACTAGTGAAGTGGGTGAACTGATGGAAATCTGTGGTATACTGTACCAGCTGTTCTGTGGGTGGTGTAATGGGCTTTTTTATTCAGTTTAGTAGATGTTCAGAGAGTGGTTTTTCCATTGAGGAGATGTTTTGTGGGCAGTAAGGGGTATTTTTGGAGGTGTTTCATGATGGTGGTTGGTGTTTAGTAGGTGTACTGTGGGGGAATCGTTGAGCGGTGTTTAGGTTCAGCAGCTGTTACTGTTTAAGCGTTCTCTGAGGGGTATTTACATTTAAGGAGAACTTATTCGGGTGGTGTTCAGTAGGTCGTGTTTTATGAACGGTGCGTGTGTTTGTAGGTGTTCAGGTGTGTTCTGCAAGTTCTTCAACAGTTCTTATCAACTTTTCTCTCTACAGGGCTCTTGAGTTCTTATTATGGTTCTTTAAGATCAAAAAAGATCTTGAAGTCACATTATGTAGCATATCGATGCGTGGTCCATTAAAGCATCCCTACACAGAAGGTTTTCTAAAGAGATAGAGGATAAAAAGCTCACATAGATTCCCCTTTGAAATTAGACTCTTTTATTTTTTTGTTCTAAATGGAACCTTTATTTTGAAGAGAGTTGGGGTTATGTCCATTAACAAGCCTGGAGGCCGGAACAGAACAGAACAGAACAGAAAAATAACTCAAAAGGACCTTGTGACTATACTCTCAACTCTGAAAGCCAGTTCAATTTCCATTCCACAACACAATGTTCAAACCATGTCCTGAAAGTTTAAAACTAGATCACATTTATGCAAGTTCCGGCATGCATTTGCTCACACCTGTGCTCCTGGTGCGTTTTAATTTACTGTAACACTGACAACAGAGCCAAATTGAATCACAGAATGCTGTTCTACTGTGAAGAAACACTATGTGTAGCTATGGGAAAGATTTTTGGATATGGGCTACCATGTGCATGTGTACTGTATATGTTCTTGTGTGAAGTCTTCTTCTCTAACCCTGGGCAAAGCTGAGCAAAATGCCAAATTGTCGCAGATTCAATGGGCCGTAAATCTCTGAGATGAGAAGATGACCGAGCCACACGGCAGTAATTGATGGGTTTGGCAGAGTCGGTTTGAGATTTACTAGCGCGCACATGCCGAGTAAGCATGCCGCCCCGCTGCGAGCCTAATGCAACATTTACACAGGCTGTACGGTTCACATGCTCATCCTTTCTGATCAATATGAAAATACATGCTACAGTGAGACGCTGGTTAAAGTAATAACTGAAGCGTGAAGAGCACTGTTTGCATATGTAGAAGCCAAGAACACTGCGCACTGGGGAATGTTAGTGAGAGCGGCCAAATGCTCTCGAATTCTCCAGTGCAAAGCCAGTTTCTTTTTGTAACACTTTGCCACTTTATTGTCCATTTTAACAGGAGCGTACACAAGGGGAGATGCCACGTTTAATTTGACGTGAATTAAAATGAGGGACTTACAGTAGATTTGACACGTTTACTTGTTGTGTGGTTTATTTCAGTGTTGCACTGGCTGAACAATTAAAATCAAGGAAGAGGTACAATATAACCCATTACTGTATAACATATTTTGTTTCATGTATAATTAAATGTCACATCAATCCTAAGGTATAGAAACAGTTATGAGGGGTGGTGACATATTTGACCCAACTTGAAAAATGTATATATTCATTCCCCCTAGTTTTGATAATCATATAATCATAATTATGCACTATGTAGAAAATCATTCCTACACTCTTTCATGTAATTGGTGTGGTGCTGACAATAGCAATGTGCAATTACAACTGCACAACATAATTGCATTAATATTACTTAGCTGGTCTCTCAAGGCCTTTAATAGCTCCAAAACATCCTTATATCAGAATGATACTTCATGAATTGTACTAGTTTGAACTTGTGATACACTAAAAACATCCTTTAGAGTCTCAGAGACGCCGGTTATAAAAAATACATGCCATGAAATGCAACATAAGATCTCATTTTGTGTTTTTCTGCAATATCTATTTTCCACGATCGATCTGACCCCAAACAGAAGCATCATGATTGTATTGGATATCATTTTGGTCACATTTCTGAAAAGTGCATGCCTAATTTTGGGGTAAGATCTGCTGGATGGGGTTTGATTCAACTAGAAGAACACATTAAAAGCTTTCATTGTTGTTCTTTTTACACATACAGTGCTGCATGTGGAGACCCAAAACAAAGAATGCAAAGTCAGTCTAAACAGTAAATGATGATTAACTATACAGTAGCATGAATCCTAATATGTTATAATGAATGTTTTCTTTTAATTGGGCTTTCGTGAGGCTCAAATATGTAAATCGTGCGCTTTTCTTGCAACTTGCTCGCGTGCAGATTGTTTCTCATGTTTGCTGTGAGCTAATGAGTATAACCGTGGACTCTTCATATCTCTCCGCCTGTAATCCCGTCTATTAATCTCTTTTGTACAGTAATCTGGCTAATTCACCGCAGTCTGATCTGTGTTCGATGTGTGTGTGTGTGTGTGTGTGTGTGTGTGGGAGGTAAAGATGGCGATAGACCTACTTGCGTGAGTTCCGTACCCATCAGCACCAGCACGATGAGACTCAAGAGCTTGTTCACGCGCTGCATCTCGCGCCTCCGCTCGCTCGGACTCGCTCTCGCATGCAGATCCGGTCCGGTGCCTCGTTAAGACCCGCTCGATGATGCTCTCTCCTCGCTCCTCTGTCCCCGGTCTCTCGCTTCTCTCTCTTTCTCTCTCTTCTCAGCAACAGAATGACAGAGAAACAGAACTCGGTCTCGCGCAGCCGTCTCTGGGCATCTCGCGCGCGGAGCGTCGTCTCACGCCTCCCGTTTTCTCCCGTGTGTCTTTCTGCCTCCCCGACCGTGGACTCCTGTCCCCGTTAGATTAGCGGCTCTGGAGGTTTAGCGTCACGCAGGGTGGTCTGGTTAGCCCAAAACTTTGTGTGTATCTCGATGTGTGAGGCAGAAAGATTGGGGAGTGCGAGCGCGAGCTGTCCGAGGTGCTGAAACCGGATGTGACATGCTGCGCGCGTGGGAAATTCAACGGGGATGCGCGAGAGGAGGAAGAGCGAGACTGAGTTAATTGGTAGAACCTTGCGCGGCGTCAAAACAGTCTGACTACACTTGTGAGAATTTTTTTTCTTCTTCTGAAAATGGTGTTTAAAATGAAGTATACAAAGTATTTAAGACGAAATTAGATGTGTATGTTTTCTGAAGAAACTCTGGTCGTCGCCAGGGCATGCTATGCGTTTGCTGAGATGTTCTTTGTGGTTTTGGTGTGTTTCTGGGGATAATATCTTCTCTTTTTTTAAATTAATATTTAGCAAGGATTCCTTAGGTTTTTATTCATCGAAAAATCCTGGGGAAAGTATTGTAGTTTCTACCAAAATATTTTACCAGAACAGCTGTTTTCAACATTGATAATAATAAGAAATGTTTCTTGAGCAGCAAATCAGCATATTATAATGATTTCTGAAGGATCATGTGACACTGAAGACTGGAGGAATGATGCTGAAAATTCAGCTTTGCATCACAGGAATAAATTACATTTGAAAATATGTTAACATAGAAAATAATTAGTCAAAATGTAATAATATTTAACAATATTAATGTCTTTTACTGTATTTTTTTGTCAAATATTGCAGCCTTGATAAGCTGAAGACACCTAAATATATATATAAGAAACATATAATAATAAAAAATGTACCGACCCCAAAAAGTCTAAGTTTTTAAATGATAAAACATCAGTAACACTAAAGTTACAAGTCATTGAGCAAAAATGAAGAAAATTAAAGTCATTTCTGAGAAAAGATGCTGCAACATTTGTCAAGATGCAACTTGAATCGATGTTTTATCATCTTTGCAATAACATTCAGACATTTTAAGTGTCCAATATATTTTGGGGCCACTCTAGGTGTGGGGAGACGTGCAGGAGTAAGTTGTGGTCAGTTAAGCTCGGAAGATTGATATTATCAATAGCCAGTCCTATGCATTATTGATTGGTGTGTGGAAGCCATTATAGCAAAATTATCTGCCTTTTTTTCAACGGCAGAAACCACGAGTAATGTGTTCAGCCTGTATAAGACATTCAGACTAACAACAGTGTAGATAATATATTGAGGTGTTTAAAAATATGATTAAATATTAATATGATTCATATCAGGAGCACAGTGTTCAATATAATTATGAGAAGGCTGTGTTTTATGATTTCAGAGTAAGCATTAATGATTCAGTTGTTTCAATGCCTACAATAACAGCAGGTGCTTTTCTGACGGCTCTGACTAAATCTGTTCATGTCTTTGTGACCAACAAAAAGATTTGCGGAGCGTGAAATCTGTATTGATCTATTTATGGCATTAGAAAACACATTTACATGTAAATGTATACATTTTGAATAAGAAACAGATTCATTTTGCCATTAATCTTCAATGGAGGTTTTCTGTAGCTGCATTTTACAATATTATCGCCTCTCTGTGAAAAGGAAGTTTTGCTTCCCTAATATTATCATCGCTGTTGAGTTCAGGTTCACACCATGTGTACAATTAGACAAGCCCGGCTATCCAGTTTGTTTGCCTGAGCCGGTTAGATGACTTCATGCCAAAACGTTGAGTGACATCACCATTCAGACATTTGGCAGCAAATTAATTCATTTAATGAACGCATTTATTTCATGTTCTGTTGCTGAGCAACACACCTGCTTGCTCACTGGATCATCTATTGATATTGGTTGTGCAATGAGAAAATTAACATGTCATTGATACCCAGTGATGAATGTATACTTTAATTTAGGGTGAGGATGTTGAGAACATGTCGCATGAAAAATAATGTCCACGTGGTGCACATTGAAATCATTATTTTTAACATGGCTCATTATGATGACACGCTGTATAATGACCACGATGTCTGACGATCTGCATAAACTCTGGTCCGGTGTCTAGATGATGTTGTTAGTCGCCACAAGTGTCTCTGCTTTAGTTTGCATGCTACAAAGTGCTCCTCTTAAAGATTTGCTGCTGAAAACATCAATACAATGATTGGTTCTTCCACAGAAACGCTTTATAATTTCACTCTGGTGTCTTTTAAAAAGATTTAGTTTCCTTGTGGACTGATTAAAAACCCGTCGACCTTCCAGACGTTCCAGACTGTCTTTATATTGCATTAGTAACTCTGGAACCATATCCAGTGTAATTCCTTTCACATGAATTATCAATGATTTAGTGTGAAGGTGTACACAGTCTCACGTTTGGAGGTGCAAAGAGATTCAGTTTCTGCTTGTAAGACCAGCTGAAAGTCATCTGCAATGCAACCTCGTGTCACAGAAGAGTTGGGTTTGGTTAGACCTTTCACCTTTTTTTGTTAAAGCGCCCTTGTTTTATTCATGCAATCTAACATCTGAGCAGTTCTAATGCTGGGAAGCATGACTTCGGGCCACTCAATTGGAGTGTTAACCAGGATGCTTTCATTCTTTTACCTGTCCTGACCCCCGATGTCTTGCAGAAAAACTGTAATGATCTCTCTCTGTGGCTTTGAAAGATTTACTAAAACCGATTTTTTCCCCTGTAGAAATGTCAATACGAGCACTGTGTGCAGAACATCTCAGATCGTCCTCTGCAGTTTATTTTGTCCTGGCAGAAAACTAGACACAGGGAACAGAGCCTGTCTCGCTGCTTTTATATTTATACGGCTCTCTGCGTGTATGGGGCGATCTCCTAGCTGGGAATGTTTCTCGGGGGAACACAACCTAATTGGTTTCATCTCAGCCGGCTGTTTTATGAACATTAGCGCTCGTAAAATATCTTTATGCGTGTGTGTTTTTGCACGGTGTGTTCGGAGCATTGATCAAGCTGAGAGACTGCATATAGGATTCTTTATTGGAGTGAAATAAAGGTGGCTGATATGTGATATTTATTTCTCCCGTGCACAAATACGAGCTGTTTTCTCTCACCTGCGTCCGTGTGTTTTCATGTCATTAAATAGGTCATGACATTGATCTTTTGACATATAAGAGTTCTTTGTACCATTGAAATATCCTGCAAGTTTCATAGTTTAAAAGTTCTTTCTCATTATAAACAAAGCATTTATTTATTTAAGCTCCAGAAATGGCTTGTTTGGATATTGTGGGATTTGTGACGTCACACGGGCAATACATTTGCATATGACTGCCTCCAGAGAAAGACACTAACGAATAGTTATACATCATCACACCATAGGCCACGCCCACTGTCATTCAGTCGCTTTACGGCTGACACTTGCCTTCATTATAAGCCCATTATAATATCTGACGCTGTCTACACTGGATAGAGTACACAGATGAGCGTTCAGTTTCTGACACGCTTAAAGCCTCGTGCACACCGGGACGATTATCACGTGCGCTTATCGCCAGCGTCTTTCAAGACGTTTTTCGACCCGTCTTTGTGTTCATACCCAAGCGATTTTCACTGGCGATGTGCCGAGTGAACATGCAAATTCACTTCCTGAAAGTAGATGGCGCTTATTAAAAAACAAAATTACCCGGTACACAAGGTGGCGCTGCGCAACTTTACGCTTCTGACACTCGCTTGTCACACAGAAGAAGAAGAGATACAGTATTAACGTACTTGCCAAAACCACTCGCACACTTTTTGCTAACAGATTTTAGTTGTCGCTGTGGCGCTTGTCATAAAGTTCTTTGCATTCAGACACCAAAGAGTAGCCTGGCTCCGCCCTCCTACGTACTTCCGCTGAATTTTCATTTTCCTTCAGAACTACGTCTGGGATTGTGGTATATTCTTGGGTTTTCTCCAGTCAATTTTCTACCGGTCCAATCAGTGAACAGAGGGAGTGGCTGAGAACGATGACGTTGAGGTCGTGCGCTAGTTTGAGTCGTCATACGTCACGACCAAACGTTAGCGATTGGTTATGGCAGATCCAGAGTGGCTCTGGGCAGATCCAATAGTTTTAAACTTCAACAGAGTACCCGCCTTCAAAGAAGTTAACGCTTGTCAATGGAGAGAGGCCAGACTCTCTGTACAAATGAAGTGTACGAGAGTCTGGTAGGACCAGGCTAACCAAAGAAACAGCTCTACATTCATCTTGCCTCGGTGCATCTTCTTTACTTATTTCCTCTTCTTCATCGTCTTCTTCTATCAATGTGTGCTCGGCAAGACCGTTTTGTGCTTGAGCGCCAGCAAGTACTGTATCTTCAGCAGCTCCAGGCACCGGAACAAAAGCGCCAATCTCATTGGTCGGACAGTTTTTAATGCTCGTCAAACCAAAAAAACTAACCCGAGGCATTTTTTAAATTTTTTATTACACTTTTACTCCTGGCGTTTTGTGCGTCGGTGTGCATACTCACATTGCTGCCCTTTGTTTAGTCAGGTTTGTGTCTCAGGACTGATTTTAGGAGGATCCCAGCATCAGACACTAGTGGATGATTTATTTTAATGGTGTCCCGGATCACATCAGAAGATTATATGTTTGTTCTGAGCATTTTGTTTCATAAACGAGGCACAGTGTAATGGAGAGTTCGCAAAGAACTTGTTTTGACAGATGAAGCTGTATTGGATCTGATGATAACTGCATCACAAACCTTAAGTTAATTATTTCATAATCTTTTGTCTGTAAAATACGGTTTTATATGGATAACGTTAAAAAAAACTAACTCGCGTGTAATAACGAGTGGGCGTTGATACCGTTTCCTACGTTAGCCAATCATAACAGTGGCCGTTTACTGACAAGCCGCCCCTTAAAAACAGATCATTTCAGACAGACAAAAAATATATACACACATTATAAATTAACCTCAAGGAACGTATTAAAATACAAAAAAATAAATCCATGTCATGACCCCTTTAAGTTACAATGTGTGTATGTGTGTGCGCATGCATGTTTACATGCGCTTATATGTGTGTGCATGCTCTATTTCACATATTGTTTATATGCTTTTTGTTCCTCTCTCTCCTTCTTATTCAGACTCACTGTGATTTGCTTGGACCGTAACCGCCAGGCATTATGTAACTTGGGTGTTTTGATGCCATCCTGGATTGGTCACAGAGACAGACAGACAGACATCCACCCACAAACTGTGTCACTCCGCTTCTTCTCAAAGAGGTCTGAAGAGTCATTTACTGCAGCCCGAGGCGAAAAGAGAGAGATAGAGGGAAAATCTGCTCCAAAAACTAGTGAGCTTATGTGATGTTTGCTGTTTGCATAGGCAGGCTTTCTCAGGCTTGGCTAATTTGTCAGGATTTTTATAGGATTTCTCTGCTTCGTAGTTCACAAGTTCAGCCACCATAAACTGTTGTCATGGCAGTCAGTGTGCATCTTGTATATTATGAGCTTCTGTGCAAAACTGTGGGGCCACAGTCAAATCTCCACTATTGTCTGAGTAACATGTCTGAAATATAATCTGATTGCACAATTATATAATTTACATGTTTATTTTTTAAATGTTTACATTATATTACGAGCTTGGGTCAGAAAGATTTTTCTTTTTGTTTCAAGTAATGCCAATGAGCTTCAAAAAATCTCTTTTTTTTTTCAAAGAAAAAATCCAGAATGGATTCAGAAAATTCAGAAAAATCCACCAGAATGGATTGACATGAGGGTGAGTAAATGATGATGACAGACTGTTCATTGTTGGGTGAACTATCCCTTTAAATGATTACATTTGGTCCCTCAATCCTGAATATCTGGTTACATCAGTGCTAGAGATCAAATGTTTTTGTGCATGTGGGAAGCGTTTTCCCCATAGAGATCCATTACGGATTCAGTGGTGTCTGTCAGGGGCTTAATTTACTTCCTCAGATTTAAAAATATCTCTAATTATGGTTTGACAGACATCATGAGATGAGGTGACCTAGTTAGTGTTAACATCTGCATGTTAAACGAGCAGCAACCGGGGGGGAAAAAAATCTGTTTCGGAAGAGCTGGACAGAACGAGGAAGAGAAGTGTAAGAGGAAAAATGTTTTCTCACTCATGGAAGAGAATGGGATGGGGGGGGGGGGGGGGGGGATAATTGCATCAAGTGTGCACTGGGGTTTGAGTCCTGACCTTTTCTAGAGGATCAGTCCTGCCTGTTAAAGCTGAACACACACACACACACACACACACACACACACACACACACACGAGAGCTTATCACTCGCAATAAGCAGATCAATTCAGAGATCAATATACAAACATTCACACACTAGTGAACACACACTCCCACACACAGGGCAGAGTCTGTATGACATATAAAGCACAGGCCTGATGACATCCAG
Source organism: Phoxinus phoxinus (assembly GCF_949152265.1). Taxonomy (NCBI): domain Eukaryota; kingdom Metazoa; phylum Chordata; class Actinopteri; order Cypriniformes; family Leuciscidae; genus Phoxinus; species Phoxinus phoxinus. The sequence continues at coordinate 28,196,416 of NC_136892.1, forward strand.
AAGTCTGCTCAGATACTAGCATGAGAGCTCAGCCCAGACTGGCCTGATGTGGCGTCACTGGTGTTGCGAGTAACCCGCTGAAACTAGCAATGCTACTAACTGTACATTTTTCAGCATGACTGCAGATCAGCTGTTTTCATAATAGCTCTTCTAACAGCTACACGTTTTTCCTAGGTAACAGTGTAGTGTGTGCTTTTAATGTTGCAATGTATTGCAACAGAACATGTAATAATGATTATTATTCATATAATTATTAATTTAACTTATTAGTGTTTTCTAGAATAATTCAGTGCCTTCTAAAATGTCATCTCTATGGCATTTGTAGCACACCTTAAATAGTTATTATTAATTATTAATAAATTAAGCTAATTATTACTTTGTAGGCTATTATTAATATTAGATTTCTTAAATAATGAAATGTTAAAAGGTCATCTGTCATTTGTAGAACACAGCTTTAATAATTATTAGCCTACCAATTATTGATCAATAATATTTATTAAAATCCCCCTGTGGTGAAAATCAAGCTTTTACTGTTGTTTCTATGTTTATGTGGTGTTTTTAATATGCTTTAAGACAAACCATGTGCAAATTCATGTCAACACCATTGCTGAGTATTTTTTCTTTAAAACTGCAGTGAACCAAAAACAGTCTCAAAAACGCCGTTTGAAATCGCTACCTTGTAACCAATCAGATCAACGTGTGATCGCCAACGAGTGGATCTCTGAGCTGGAGTGAGTGAGTGGAGGCGGGGCTAATTTGCATATTCATAGAACCGCGCATATTAAATGAGGCAAGGGTGTAGAGTTACATTTCAAGCTATTTTAAGGCATGAGGTAACGTTTTGGTGATCAAAGATGAGTTTTAAGGGATAGGCTACAATTATTGACTAGGGGGATTTTAAAACAAATTATTAATTATTTTTCTTAAATCTCCTTAAATATTTTCTAGCTTTTGCAAAACACTGCTTTTATAATTATGAATAGGCCTAATTATGAATAATGAATTATTTTAAATATTATTTTGAATAGGCCTATAAAAAAATTCTTGAATAATTAAAGGCATTCTTCTATAAACTCTAGTATTGGGAAGTCATTTTAGATTTGTTTTAGTGAATCAGTTTGTGTATAGACAATATGTTAATGAACCAGTTAAAACAATTATTCATTGATTTTCCTCAAGAATCTTTTGATGGCAATCACTGTTTTTAATTCAGTTATATACTACTTTTTTTCTAGTGTAATAAATGTATCAGTCAAGTTCATGTCTTGTCATCAAGTTATGTTTAATCAAGATTCATTAAAAAAAATCACTGTTTTTGATACTACAAGTTATATTATTAAAAGATCATAGCTCCAATTTTTGTTAGTTGCTTCTATTGTAGCTTTTTTATTAGAATTAATAATGAGCAGTATATGTAACTTGGCAAACTACAGTGTTAAAGTAGTTTTTCCAGCACTGGACATCACAAATGGCAAAAATGTCCATGTATTTTGATACCCATCATGCAACAGGAAAGACAGGAGTGGAGATGGTCTGTGATTTAGTTGTTCAATCCATTATTGTGTAATTCTCATCTTACCGTGATTAAGAGCCCTCCTCCAGACAGACAGCGCTCTGACATTTACATTACCGTTACGAGTCCTGATATTCTTGTCAAAACCAGTGAAACACGGAGGTGTAGATCATAATTCAACTAAAAGTTGGTTTGCTTTGAACTTATAAAAGATTTGTGCTGAGCTTTACGGATTCACAGCCTGTCAGGGAGCGTTGATCATTTTAATCGTCTTATACAGGCTCCTCCCGGCTTCCAAGGCAAGAATCACGGTTTCTATTGCTCATACTTACGGTAAGTGATTTGGACAAACCCCTAACTCTAAGTATTAAACTTAGGTGCACCATCTCTGCAACAGAAATGAATTATACCTTGAGGAGAGTGTTTTTATAATACTTTCTATTACACTCTAAAAGACTCTTCATAGACTTTATGTGCCAGAGAAACAAGCGCGCCGCCATCTTTAGAATTTACATTTATTCCTTTAGCAGACGCTTTTATCCAAAGCGACTTACAAACGCAGCAAGCGATTCATTGTGAAGAGGCAAACAAGTACAAGAAGTGCTCAAAGTTTCAGACACTGCTTAGAGTAGAATAGGGAATTTTGTGTTTGAACTTCCGTTTTTGAGATCGCTCTGTATTTTTCTATGGCATCGCTGTTGAAGAGCATAATCAGATTCGTGGCAATTTGTGACTATTTTCTGTTTTGGCAAAACTGTGATGAATTTGGATCTTTAGTGAGCCTTAATGCAATCCAACTTGTCTTAAATCCCCAAATGTGTAAAGCCTGTCATTTTATTTGTAAGAAAAGAACTTCTGCACTTCTTACAAACTAGTATTTATCCTAAAGTCGATTGAAAAGGAAGTTGCAATAATCTTTCTTCGGTATAGTGATGTAGATCCGAGTGAAACGGCTTCTCAAGCAAGAATAAATGTAGGACGGGACTGGATTTTGTCCATGGAATTGATTGGATGGTTGTGGTTTGCTATTGGTGGATCTCATGTGATTGACAGGTTGCCCCGCCCTCACACCAGTAAACACATCATCAGAGAAGAGATGAGAGGCACGAGGGATGGAAAGCTATTTTTATTAAAGATTACAAGACACATGAATTAAACAATAATAATAATAATGTGCATGGATAAATAATCAATAATTAACACTGAAATATTCCATAAAAAAAAAAAAAAAATTTTGATTTCATGTTGACTTTAAGAACTTTCTTAATGTTTGTCTTAAGAAGATTTCTGTAAATCCAACCACCTAACAACACAGAAATGCCGTCGAAATCTCCCTCAACACTCTAGCATCGCAGCTGCAAGTTTTGCACAGTTGTATTTATGATTTATCGGATGATCAATGTTACAGCGTATACCGCTGGAGCTGTCAGTCACAGATCGGTCCGGTGGGCAGGAGCTTATGTGCTTCAGAGTGCTCATCACTCCAGAGCTGTCAATCATCAGCAGACATTACACACTCTGAGCAGTGCGCTTGACCTTGGTGATTAGTAGAAGCTGGATCTGTATCTCGTCAGTTTAACACATCTGACGAGATCTTAATGAGGCCGTTCACCTTGTCAGGATCCCTGTAATGTGAACCTTGACAGCGCTGGGAAAACTCAGACACACACACACACACGCACGCAGTCTGTAAGATACGTTATTTAAGGACGGGAAAAGGGCCAGTCACTGTATGTCGACACCCACGTCCTGATGTCATGTGGTCCTCATGCATATTCTAGAATGTTCCAAGACTATTTTTGCCCACCGGTACCTTCATCTCTTGCTGTCAGCCCCTCGTCAAACTAGGCGAATGCAGACCAGAACTTCCCTTCGAAATGATACGCCTGTGTTTCACAACAATATAGACCTATTGCGTCAGGAATGAATATGCGAAAGAAATCGTAAGTGTGAGTTCAGGATGAGATCGGGGATCTCGAATTATCCTTCTGGAATTCTGAATCTTCTTTATCTCTCTCATTTTCAATTGTCAATCTTGTCCTACTTACCAGACTCTCTTCCCTTTTTTCTCAATCTATTTTTAGCTGTTCTCGTCTCCATGTTACTCCCAATTTTTCCTCCCCATTTTTCACCGTTCCTCTTTCCACCAGAGTTTCCTCCCCCTTATATTCACTTTCTTTTTCAATTTCCTTTCTCTGCCATTTGTCTTTCCTTCCTTCCTTCCTTTCTTACACCCCAAATGGAAACCAAAAATAAAACCTACTTTACATTATTTATTAATGCACAGATGCATTAAATGGATATTTCTAATGTTACAAAAGATTTCTGTTTCAAATAAATGCTACTCATTTGAACTTTCTATTCATAAAAAAAAAAAAAAAATCAGTTTCCATAACAATATTCTGTGATATCAACAAAAAAAATGTTTCTTGAGCAGCATATCATCATATTATAATGATTTCTGAAGGATCATGTGACACTGAAGACTGGAGGAATAATGCTGAAAACTCAGCTTTGCATCACCGGAATAAATTACATTTTAAAATATATTCAAATAGAAAACAATTATTTTCAATTGTAGCCTATAATATTTCACAATATTGCTGAGTTTATTGTATTTTTTATCTAATAAATGCAGCCTTGGTGAGCAGAAGAGTCTTCTAAGCATTTGGTGCTCATCATGTGGCGGTCAAAAATGACAGATGTTCTAAAATGTATTTATTTCAACATGGTTGTACTATATTTTAGTTCGATGTTGTTTTTTATTTAATATTTTGTATTTTTAGGGGCTTTTATGGTACTATATTGTATTTATGCAGTAGTTATTATCTATTCATTACCTTTTTATTACACTTTACCTTCACTGTACCAATACTGCCGGTACCAGTCAGTACAAAAAAGGTCGAAGGTACCAGCATTTCTGCAGTGCCAGCAGCACAGAGTATATTCGGTACCCGCTTACAGACGCAGCTTTCAAACGCTCTCGTTCATGTTTGTTTGAGTCATATCTGTTGAGCGTGTGAACTCAATGGCCTATCAGAGGTGCTAGTCAGGAAGTCTGAATCCGCTTAACACCACTGAAAACGTACAAGGTTTTGTTTGGTTCGACTCCTTTCTTTTTTACCAACAAAGCATAAACACGATGTAAATATGAGATTCATTGTATAATTAAGCTTTTTTTTTGGTAACAGAAGTTTTCGTGAGAATACCGAATTCAGTGAGCTTGCTCTTTAGAGACTGACAGACTTAATGATAATAAAGGGAGGGCTTTTCTCTTGCTTTCTGTTTATTACCCATTCACAATCTGAATACAATTTTAGTTTTTCATGCTGCTACATCGCAAAGTTTCTGGATTGACAGCCGTATTTCTGGAAAGTTTCTGGACCGACAACAGAGTATTTTAGGTCTATTTTGCTGCTATGTAAAAAAAACCCAGCAAAACGCGCCCATGCGTTTGCCGACCCCAGAGGGTTAAATGCGCAATCGAATCAGAAACTACAATGATTGACAGTGATAAAGACGGACGAGACAAAACGGTACAATTCAACCGTTTTTGCTCTGTACTGAGTACATTTGCTCTGTACTGAAGTATACTTTTGCTCCGTACTGAAGTATTCTTTTGCTTTGTACTGAGTACTTTTGCTCTGTACTGAGTACTTTTGCTCTGTACTGAGTACTTTTGCTCTGTACTGAGTACTTTTGCTCTGTACTGAGTACTTTTGCTCTGTACTGAAGTATACTTTTGCTCCGTACTGAAGTATACTTTTGCTCTGTACTGAAGTATACTTTTGCTCTGTACTGAGTACTTTTGCTCTGTACTGAGTACTTTTGCTCTATACTGAGTACGTTTGCTCTGTACTGAAGTATACTTTTGCTCTGTACTGAGTACGTTTGCTCTGTACTGAAGTATACTTTTGCTCTGTACTGAAGTATACTTTTGCTCCGTACTGAGTACTTTTGCTCTGTACTAAGGTACTTTTGCTCTGTACTGAGTACTTTTGCTCTGTACTGAGTACTTTTGCTCTGTACTGAGTACTTTTGCTCTGTACTGAAGTATACTTTTGCTCTGTACTGAAGTATACTTTTGCTCTGTACTGAGTACTTTTGCTCTGTACTGAAGTATACTTTTGCTCTGTACTGAGTACTTTTGTTCTGTACTGAGTACGTTTGCTCTGTACTGAGTACGTTTGCTCTGTACTGAGTACTTTTGCTCTGTACTGAGTACGCTTGCTCTGTACTGAGTACGTTTGCTCTGTACTGAGTACTTTTGCTCTGTACTGAGTACTTTTGCTCTGTACTGAAGTATACTTTTGCTCCGTACTGAAGTATACTTTTGCTCTGTACTGAAGTATACTTTTGCTCTGTACTGAGTACTTTTGCTCTGTACTGAGTACTTTTGCTCTATACTGAGTACGTTTGCTCTGTACTGAAGTATACTTTTGCTCTGTACTGAAGTATACTTTTGCTCCGTACTGAGTACTTTTGCTCTGTACTGAGTACTTTTGCTCTGTACTGAGTACGCTTGCTCTGTACTGAGTACTTTTGCTCTGTACTGAAGTATACTTTTGCTCCGTACTGAAGTATACTTTTGCTCCGTACTGAGTACTTTTGCTCTGTACTGAGTACTTTTGCTCTGTACTGAGTACTTTTGCTCTGTACTGAAGTATACTTTTGCTCCGTACTGAGTACTTTTGCTCTGTACTGAGTACTTTTGCTCTGTACTGAGTACTTTTGCTCTGTACTGAGTACGCTTGCTCTGTACTGAGTACTTTTGCTCTGTACTGAGTACTTTTGCTCTGTACTGAAGTATACTTTTGCTCTGTACTGAAGTATACTTTTGCTCTGTACTGAGTACCTTTGCTCTGTACTGGTACTGAGAACTGCAAAATTTTACTGGTATTGTATTGGCACCAACTACTAACCCTATTTTAGACAAAGGAATTCTTTATTTATTTTTATTTAGCTTGCATATGTGCAACCAACAGCACTGGTCATCATGTCTCCCGCAGTCACAAAAATATCCAGACTCATCCTAATTTACTTCCTCATATTTCTGTTTTGGCGCCACACGTGTGTCAGCACATGGCGCTCTGTGGTCACGGCAATTACAAAGAAAAATGCTTGGCTTGCTACTTTACTGCTGATGGTAAATTTTCATGTGTCCACTAACTCGTTTGTTTGCTCGCCAGAGCCAGTTTTTACTTGCACCTGGTGTTTGGTAAGTGTTATTTTTAGACCTTGTCTGGGAGTGATTTTAGGAGCAAAAAGTTTTAAGTTTCACGTTTTTGCTAAAGTTAATGTTGAACCAATAAATAGTTCTATACAGTAGTTCATTTTTACTGGTTTTGCACAAGTAAACATCAAATGAGGAAGTCTGTGATTATCTGCGGACAACTCACAAACATAATCAGAGTCAATTGTCTGCAAATCAACAATCCCATATGCACTAATTGTCTATCATCCAAAAAGTAACTTCAGTTTAAAAGATTATTTAATGAATGCAGGATGTCTTCAGAACATGAACAAAACCCCATGATTGCTCTTCTTTATAGGAACTGATTTGTAATGTTTCACATTGAACCACAGCTAATTAGCCACTTTATCTCATCAATAAGCTCTGCTTTAGAATCACACCATGGCAAATTTACTAAGTCTTTTTAAAGTTTGTGACATTTCCTTTGAATAAAGTAACTTTCGTGTGAATGTCATTGCGATGGAGAGTCTTTGATATTAAATTGTTTAAAGCAGTGAAGACTGTTGTTCTGCGGCTCTGAACTCTACTCCTTTACGATTGTTCATTCGTGTTGGACAGAGGCTGGGATTGCCTTCGGTCACAGGCTAGAAATGTCTTGCTGTAATTTACTTCATGTTAGTGCTCAATAGTCATTAAAGAAACTAATTGGGAGGTCTCCAGCAAGTATAGATTGAAGACTGAGAGCGATCGCATCTCCGTTACACAGAACGAGCGGAAGGGAGGAGCTGGGAAAGATGAGTATGTGATTAGTTTCTAGATGAAAATGGAGGGGGTGATTCATTTTTTCCCCTGTTGATCTACAGCATGCTTCAATCTCCTATAGGAGAGAAAAATCAGAAATGAGACTGCATCAGAGATTACATGGAGAACAAATGGAGATTTTCCTGCTTCTCGGATGTTTATCCTGAGAAAAAAAAGTCTCAATAATAATGACTCAAACTCAGTATAATAACTATGGACTCGTTTGTGCCCATTTTTTTCTCCAGAAGTTGATACTTAAATTAAACTTAATTAAGTCTCAAGAGCTAAAAGAGCAATAAACTGTGTGTGTGTGTGTGTGTGTGTGTGTGTGTGTGTGTGTGTGTGTGTGTGTGTGTGTGTGTGTGTGTGTGTGTGTGTGTGTGTGTGTGTGTGTGTGTGTGTGTGTGTGTGTGTGTGTGTGTGATAGAGAGAGAGTGAGAGACCGACAGTGTGTGTGTGTGTGTGTGTGTGTGTGTGTGTTACACTCCTCCACATGCAGTTTTGATGCCAGGGGTGTATTTAGGTCAATGATGGAGAGAGAATGAGATCGAGAAGGAATAAAACAGTAGACTTTAAAAGATGAGGAAACCTTAAAGGAATATTTCACTCTAAGATGAAAACTATGCAATAATTTTAATCTCCCTCATGTTATTCTAAACCCGTATGACTTACTTTACTGTGAAGTTTTACAGGCAAAAAGGTCCGCTGTCTATTGTCAATATTTACCCTTACGAAAAAGAAGTTAATGTGATATTTATAAAAAAAAACAAAAAAAACAACAACATAGTAGTAGGCTACTTAAAGTGCGTATAATATATCAATAGTAAACTACAAGTATAATGTTATCTTCACTTAAAGAAAACTTACAAGTAGCCTATACTTGTAGTATACAACTAATAAACTAGTAGTTTACTGAGAGTACACTTCAAAGTTTCATAAACTAAAAATGTGCTATACAAGTAGGCTATATGACTAACATTATACCTAAGTTAACTTGTAGTATAGTTATAAACAAAAAATGTAGTTGTAAAGTTATACTAGTTGCCTACTCAAAGTTTACTACTGTTTAAAGTAGACGTATGTAAAAGTATACTTTTATACACTAAAAAGTGGGCCAATTCCAAGTAGTAATGAAACAGTAGGCTACACTTACAAGTATGCTTTAAGTCAATTGATATTAGTATACTTAGCCTACTGCATAAAGTTTACTTAAAATATACTTATGAATACTTTATAAAATGAACTTGAAGTATAAATTACTCATTTTAGAAGGGTCTGCATGAAGCTCACCTCACCTCACACACATCATCAGCTTTCTGTTGGTCAATGTGTTGTCGGCGAATTCACGTGACAAACGTGAACCCGTTACGAAATCTGCACGGGGGAACATGCGCCCTCATGCAAAGAGTTCCTTTGGGAAAATAACTGTATTTCGCCCATAGACAGCATATAAAAGATTTCGCCTGCGGAAATGACCTGTTCCAGAACCTGTACGTCAAACGACAGCTTTTGTGTGGAGAAAAGAATCCGCTGTAGCTTTTAAATGTCATTGTTGTGATTTGAATGAACGTCATTGATGATAAACCTGACATGAAACATCTTTATTGTAAGTTTTGGATGCACTTTTCCTTTAAGGACGTGAAGAGGACAGATTGTGAACACCCTGGGGCATTACACTGCTTTGGTTTGAGTGGAGCATGTGTTGGTGCTGTGGATTTGAGTAAAGACACTCTCACGCTCGAGGGATTGGGATCTGTCTTCACTCGTCTCTTAATAGGCCCTATGCACAGCTTCACTACTTCCTGAACTTAAGCAGGGACCTTTGTTTCCTGTCTGCCAGGATTGGCCAAACTGATTAATCCAGGTGTGTCTGACCAACAACAATAATCAGACACACCTGGATTAATCAGTTTGGCCAATCCTGGCAGACAGGAAACAAAGGTCCCTGCTTAAGTTCAGGAAGTAGTGAAGCTGTGCATAGGGCCTATTACACTCCCCCAGAGCCTCGCTGACGGGTTGCCAGATTGTTTAGAGGGGAAAGTGTCTGGGCCGGAGAGGGTCTGTGGGAATGAGTTGCCATGTTGAGATGTCAGGACCTGTCTGGAGGGATTCTCAGGTACAGAGCGCCAAGTGATATGAGTGGGAAACATTGCTGCACTGTGTGTGTGTGTGTGTGTGTGTGTGTGTGTGTCAAGTTTTGTCTATTCTGGGGACCAAATGTTCCCATGGTGAAACCTGAAATAACCCACCTTGTGGAAAGCAGCCAAAGTTCCCATGAGTAAAACAGCTTCATAAACATATTAAATAATGTGTTAATGAACATCTAAAAATGAGTGTTAAATTATAATGTCATTAAAGAGGTCATCCACAAATAAAAAATGTGTCATTATTTACTCAGCCTCATTTACTCACCTGTATGACCCTTTCAAAATGGTTCGTTTACCAACATTTTTCAAAATATAGTTTCATCTGTGTTTCATAGAAGTAAATGAATGTGAGTAAATTATGACAGAATTTTCATTTTTGGGTGAACAATCTGAGTTTATCATTCCCTTTCCTTTCTCTGATTTTTCTGTAGCCCCAGTTCTGTAATTATTTATTTAATTAGCAAATAATTAATGAATAAATTATTTTCATACATTATATAGTTTAAAATAATTTAAAATTCAAAATAATAATTTCGTGTGATAATAATAATTTAAAATAAAATAAAGTGTATAATTTTATATATACTATAAATGTACTAAAAATATATCACAATAAATTAAATATTTTTCAAAAATTCATTGTTGACATTAGTATTCATGGGACAGAATGAAAATAGAATTATCCCATTATAATTTTCAGTTTTCTGTGTGAATCTCACAACATTTCATGGATATATATATACCGGTATACTGTAGCCTATAAATTAGGGGTGAAATGCATGAAATAGCATATGTGGGAAAAAGTCACCATGAAATTGAAACGGACAGTTCTTTTTTTATATATATATATATATTGCAGTGTTTATTACAAATGATTTATCCGTGCACATCAATGTTCTTTTATTGATGGGCACTCATAATCAAAATTACTTGCAGCAACATCTCTTTTTTCCTTTCCTGGCAGGAGGGCGGGGCAACCTGTCACTCACATGAGATCGACCAATAGCAAACCACAACCATCCAATCACTTCCCCATGGATCCTGCCTTTATTATTTTTTCTCATTCGAGAAGCCGTTTCACTGAGATATACAATACGTCACAATAGGGAAGAAAAGACCATCGCAACTTCTGTTTCATGCTGACTTTAAGCTTTTTAGTCAAAAGGACTACAACCACAGAGTAGGATACTAGTCACCTTGTAGTTCTTCTTCTTAAGCACCTTAAGATTTTAAAATCACATACCTCAAAATTCTCGATTGAGGTATGATGGTGTGTATATTACAATATTAACTCTTTTTCTTTTTTTTTTGCTACCTCCATTAAAGAAAAAAAAAATTCTGAAGGAACAAGTTGCTTGAAAAATGCTACAGCATAATTTTCTGGTTTTAGGACTATTGTCATCAAAATGTCATGATGCCAAAAATATTAATGGTTCTAAAAAGGGCTTCAGACAGAAAATAATTCACTTCTTTTTCGTTTGATTTGTGGGGATTTTAGGGTGAAATGTGAAACAAGCAACTCTCCCGTTTGCAGTGTAGACGTTGTCGTTCATTAATAACGTGTGTGTTCTAGTTTTGTCTTGCAGACGGGGTGAGCATGTGCTCAATAATTGATGTTGAACAAAATGAGCAAATGGTTTGTCAAAGTCTGTGGCGAGTGTGCTGTTGTGTTCTGATTACTACGAGTTCTTCAGCTGTTGCCATGGGCAACACATCGGACAAATGTGAGGAAAAACACAAGGATTCACACTCGACCCCATTCCACCACACACACACACACACACACACACACGCACACACACACACACACACACACAGGTGTTATGCATTTCATTCCCCATGGAATATACTGGGAATTAAATTTTCAATGTTTTATTGTCAGTATGTGCAATAAACAAAGACTTGTTAAGAGAAAAGAGACCAACCCTTATGACAGGACAATATAATCAGTGCTCCATCAATCACGATGTGTGTGTGTGTGTGTGTGTGTGTGTGTGTGTGTGTGTGTGTGTGTCACTGTGTGTGTGTGTGTGTGTGTGTGTGTGTGTGTGTCACTGTGTGTGTGTGTGTGTGTGTGTCACTGTGTGTGTGTCACTGTGTGTGTGTCACTGTGTGTGTGTGTGTGTGTCACTGTGTGTGTGTGTGTGTGTGAGAGAGAGAGAGAGAGCGTGTGTGTGTGTGTGTGTGTGTGTGTGTGTGTGTGTGTGTGAGAGAGAGTGTGTGTGTTTGTCTGTGTGTGTCTGTGTGTGTGTCTGTGTCTGTGTGTGTGTGTCTGAGATAGAGAGAGAGAGCATGTGTTTGTGTGTGTCTATGTGTGTTCTCGGATCTTATTGGTGAAAGTGATTTTGTAAAGATTTTCTCTTTGTCTTTGGGGATCTGAACGACTTCTGTTTTCTGTCTCTATAAATAAAAGTCGTGTGTGTGCTGCAGTGGAAAAGTCCCGCTGAAGGAAATAAAACTTCTAAAACCCTCAATCAATGGCTATTTACATGAGCATAGTGGCATGGGGCTCTCGCTCACTAATTGAGAGACAAGTACAAAGATAAAGATTGATAAACTAACACTGTCCCGGTCCCTAGTGAGCTCCCTAACTAGATTACATTAGAGCATCACTGGCATGAAAGCGGTTCCAAATGATAGTGTTAGTAAATGAGAAAGGATGCGGTCTTCTAAGATGCAATGTTTTTGGATGTTAGATACAGACACAGCAAGAATGCAACAAGCCAAGTGGAAATATTCATTAAAGATGCTCAGTCTTTAATGAGAGAAATATCAATTATGTGAAGAATATAGATTAAAGTAGATCAATATTACTATAGATAAAAATAACTATGTACTGTATTTGACTGTTCATTAGAGTAACAGCATGTGATGTCAGCATGTCAGCGTCGGTTCACTGGTGTTTCATGTGAGTGTGTGGCCTTTTAAATATTCTCATCTGAGCCAAAGAAGTGTGTTTTGTGTCAAATGAAGTGTGGGAAAGATAATCTCTTACCCATGATACATTAATCCTGCTTTATATTGATTTGTTTTGGACAGTCAGAAATACACACAGACACACACTCACACCAACACGCTGATTGAGCAATGGCTGAGATCGATACGAGTTCATTCATTCAGTCTGGAAGGAAACAGATCAATACAGCACAGGACATATTACACTGTGGAGCGACACACACACACACACACACACACACACACACACACACACACACACACACACACACACACACACACACACACACACACACACACACACACACACACACGCACACACACACACACACACACACACACACAGCTGCCCTTAAGAGCTCATAAAATATTCATAATGTATGAACTTGTGTTCATGTGAAATTATTCAAATGTTTTTGACCAAACATGAGCAGCGTCAAACACAAACACTCTAATGAGGCCTGCATAAGAACAGCTGGTGAGCACACACACACACACACACACACACACACACACACACACACACACACACACACACACACACTAATGAGTCCCGTCTCAGAACTGTCACCCTGAACTCTGAAACGCCGGCTGAAGAATGGCAGCTGATGGGAATAAACCATTTTACTCTGGATTATTCCGCCATTCTTTTCCCCGTTTATTTAAAAAAAAGGAATAGTACATTTTGTAATTTGCAGTGTGGAATTCAGTTACATTTTTGCTTTATTTGCATTAAAGGTGGACTGAGTCTCATGTTGATATTGTATATATGCTAATGAATTAAATTAACTGGACAAAATGTCAGTATTCAGTAGAACGAGTCCTATCTGTTAATACACACGTGGCTTGTTTTTTAGAGGGTATTCAATCGAGCTAAACATTAAAAAATAAATAAATGAACAAATCAGCTGATGTGATGCAGAATATAATTTTTGTCATAAAGCTAAAAGTATAGGCCTACTCATCTGCGTTTGTTATGACTCGTGGACAATTTCGTCATCAGCCATCATGAAGTATTTTTTCCATTAATTTCTGCCACTCATTTAAAAACGTTGATATTATATATAAAAACAAAATATTTTACGTTTATTGCAAAAAAATATGCATAATATGATCAACTATTTTAGTATTTTGAGAGTGTAGAGCGATCTACTCGATTACATCATTCGCAGTGCTTCATGGGAGTGGGCGGAGCTACTGAGATCTTTTGCTGCGTTTCTCTTGTTTTGAATTTTCTGTACAGCATCATGGGTAATGTAGTTTCCCCCACAAATTCTGCTGGTAAACAAGATTATTTTAAAGTACCCCTGCAGTCAAATCATTTTATCCCTTAAAACTCATCTTTGATCACCAAAATGACATATTTAAACATTTAATCTATTTGCTAATAGAGAAATTGAATTACTTCCAGAACCCGACTAGACTATTGACCACTCAAAAACAAAGGTCGAAAGACCCGCTAGATGGACGCAGAAAAACGCAGAGTTGGCGTTGAATTTTTGTGAATGCATCTAGACCTTGTATTGCTTTGCATTCACTGCCCTGCATTTTTAATCGTAAAAAGTGATTGTGTGAATGGCCCCGAATTCATCCATCTGCGCTCACGGCAAAATAAACCTGGGCCTTTAAAGTAAATCTCAAGACAAATAAACCCTACTTCATATGTAAAATACTTCTGTATTCCTGTACGTGTGAATCAATCATTACAACAGTAGAATGATTGACAGTTACCCAGGACCAATTCAACTTGTTAGAGAGGTTTAGGTTATAGAGTTGTGTTATGTTGGGTTAGACTGAAAGCAAGTTTGTAATGTCTGGGTGTTCAGACATGCTCATGCATCTGCATATTACAAGAAAACTTTATTACACGATCATAATAAAAAATAATAATAATCATTTTACAGTTATGGTTGAGTTTAGTTTAAGGATTGGATGGTTAAGGCTAGTGTCGGGTTAGCAGGTATTCTGCTAAATAAATAAATGTACCGGTAAATGCATAGTTAAGTAGAAAGTGGAGGTTTAGGGTCAGAGTTAAAATAACAACTGACACAGGAGGATCAGTCGGATCTTAGAACCGCATCCTTGATCTTTTGCATCTAAATACACACCAGCAAATCATCACCCGTCACCCGACGTACCACTCGTCGCTTTCAGCAAACAAAGCTCAAGATTGAGAAGCCATGGAGGTTTTCACCAACACATTTTTTGTTGTAGTTCTGAGCTCCTCCAGCTACTGTTTTCAACCGCATCTTTTTATCCCCTCACAGACTCATATGACTGATAAAACCCAGTGACAAAGAGAGAGAAGCACAAAGAAAACTTTTGAAATGATTAAGAGAACGACACTCCGAAGGTACGAAACACATCTGACGGAGAGAGAAGTGCAAAGATCCTGTTGATAAGGTGATGGAGGGATTGTTTTTGGAGGAGTGCAGGTGGAATGGTGTGATTGGAAGGGGAACCCTGAGGAGTGTTGATTGTGTGTGTGTGTGTGTGTGTGTGTGTGTGTGTGTGTGTGTGTGTGTGTGTGTGTGTGTGTGTGTGTGTGTGTGTGTGTGTGTGTGTGTGTGTGTGTGTGACTCGTTCTCATTAGTATAGAGGTTTAAGTTTAAACCTGTCAGAACAGGGTGACTGAGACGCCCGCCCGCACACAATCACTGTCAGTTTAACGAAGAGAATGAAACTGTTCCTGAGGAGAAGACAAAAATAGTCAGAGAAAGAGAGAGATACCAGATAAAAAAATAAGAGCTTCCCCTGGAGGAATATAGCTAAAACTGTCTGTTTAATAGGAGGAATTAATTTTCATAAACAAGCACACACAATCTGATGTCATTCTAATTATGTATTATATATGAAATATTTCAGGTTTTATTTATTTAAATATATACTAGTATTATACAGTATATTAAATATTTAAAAATGAGTTTGATTGAGCTTTTAATTTCTTAAACAACCAGGAATACACATCATGGTCATATTACTCCTGGTCAATGTTTGGTCAAGATCTTGTATTGTCAATGCAAGAGTCCAGCACTCTGTAAAGTCTCCTCCAGCACATCCCAAACACTTTCAGTGAATTTAAGATCTGAACTTAAGATCTGGAGCGATTCATGTGTGAAAATGATTCTTCATGATCCTCACAACCATTATTACACAATCTGAGCCTGACGAATCTTGACATTGTCCTCCTGGAATATGTTCATGATGTGTCTTCAACATGGTTGTTTAAGAAATGAAAAGCTACACACTCCATCAATTAGGGTTAGAAACTGTTGCTAAACATATAACATGCTAGAAACATAATAATCACTGTGATAATGATTCAATCATAAACTCTTAAGCATTTTTCTATTTAAATCCAAACAGCCGGGCAGTGTATGTTTTCATTTAATATACATAATCATTCATTCAAACATGTACTAGTAAAATATTCCATATTTAAGCATAATGAAAA
The DNA here is from genome assembly GCF_949152265.1 of Phoxinus phoxinus. NCBI lineage: Eukaryota > Metazoa > Chordata > Actinopteri > Cypriniformes > Leuciscidae > Phoxinus > Phoxinus phoxinus. The sequence goes on from NC_136892.1 coordinate 28,212,480, forward strand.
AAAAAAATATATATATATATACATATATATATATATACCTATATTATACATTAAATATGTAATGTATAAAATATTAAAATTACAATGTGCCCCAATAACATAGTGTCATACATTTTCCTCATTTATTGCTCACCAAATATTAATATAGATTTTATTAATGACTCAAGTCATTTTTTAATTTCTTTTTTATATCGATGAACAGCAGTTCAGTCCTCTTGAAATGGTTGTGGACTATTTTGTTTGTTTCTTGCTTTCCTCCGTTAGCTTGTTCCTTGATTCATGTATGGCTTTTGATATGTCATGAATTTTTGAAGTCTCTTGTGTTGACGTGTAAGGTAGAGCTTTTGAGGTGTGATGTGAAAGTGATATCCAAGTGCAGTTTGTTTATCAAAATATCATATTGTACAAGAACAGAAGCTAAACAAAACTCGGCAGATGACATGACTAGACTTGACTCGACGGAACTGTTCAAACGTATTAAATGGTGATAAAACATTCATTTAACGCACTCTGCAATATGTAATTTTGTCATTACAACTGAGATGAGATAGAGCTGAAGTGAAGGTGTGTTGACCTCATGATACATGCACATCTCTCTAAAGCTAGTGTGTCTCATGTCAGGAGCTCAGCTGCAATAAAGACCCATTTAATCCGTCTATCTGCTGCAGCGGCCTCTTCTTTCTCGCCTCATTCACTCTCTCGTGCTGAAGTGGAAAACATGGTCAGCATCCCCATCTGTGTGTGCTGAGGATCAGGTGCGCTGTTTGCTGCGATTAAACGTCTTCTAATCCTCCGGCTGCTCTTCTCAGAGCAAACAAACAGAGAGAGAGGAGGAGGAGGAAGAGCGTGAGTAGTGATGTTCGCTTCGTAAATCATTTAAAACCGATTACCGGTAATCAGAAAGAACTGTTCATTTATGGTAAATGAACAGTTCTTTCTGATTACCGGTAATCGGTTTTACAAATTTGGATATCAAACTCATGAGTGAGCAGACCCAAAGGCCTTTTTTTATAGAAATGTAATATACTGTACGTACTGTATCATAGCCTATAGTCTATTTTATAATATTAATATTTCAAATATATGTTCAAAAGAAACCTTTAAAACTATAACTAGGGCTGTTTCTGAGAATTGATGATGTAGTTACAGTACACAACAGTGTAATACTGCTTTTATACAACAGTTAGTCAAGATGTTAAAGGTAGGGTATGTAATTTGTTGCTGTAAAAAACTCTCTCCTTGTTAGAAACAAACCTTTTTTAGAAACAAGCTGATTTTTCTGCAGTTTTTTTGCCTTGTTTCAGAGCTGAGATCAAGACAATCTTCCCCTCGTCTCTCATCTTCTGATGATGCAATTCCTCCATGATACGGGGAGCCTTCGTCATCGAGAGATCAGTTTTCATCTAGAGATCCTTCACTCCAGGAGGAGCAATCGCTGTACGACACGACAGGTACGGGAGAAGAAAGAGGAGATGACACCTCATCCGCGGATGAATAATTAAAAAAACAGATTGATCAAAGTGGGGCCAAACGCACCCTTTCATTCTCCTGTCATTAACACCACGTTTGACTTCTGCAATAATTCATCTTTTTGTTCTCTGGCTGCGTAACATGGACGCTGATATTCTTGCTCCTGGGCTTATCAGGATGTCATATTAAGATCCCTAAAATGTCTTGATCCTCCTGACAGCAGCTTCATCTCTCCCAGTGAGATTACATCCCTCCTCTTCATCTCTCCCAGTGTGATCACATCCCTCCTCTTCATCTCTCCCAGTGAGATCACATCCCTCCTCTTCATCTCTCCCAGTGAGATTACATCCCTCCTCTTCATCTCTCCCAGTGTGATCACATCCCTCCTCTTCATCTCTCCCAGTGAGATTACATCCCACCTCTTCATCTCTCCCAGTGAGATCACATCCCACCTCTTCATCTCTCCCAGTGAGATTACATCCCTCCTCTTCATCTCTCCCAGTGAGATTACATCCCTCCTGTTCATCTCTCCCAGTGAGATCACATCCCTCCTCTTCATCTCTCCCAGTGAGATCACATCCCTCTTCTTCATCTCTCCCAGTGAGATCACATCCCTCCTCTTCATCTCTCCCAGTGAGATCACATCCCTCCTCTTCATCTCTCCCAGTGAGATTACATCCCTCCTCTTCATCTCTCCCAGTGAGATCACATCCCTCCTCTTCATCTCTCCCAGTGAGATTACATCCCTCCTCTTCATCTCTCCCAGTGAGATCACATCCCTCCTCTTCATCTCTCCCAGTGAGATTACATCCCTCCTCTTAATCTCTCCCAGTGAGATCACATCCCTCCTCTTCATCTCTCCCAGTGAGATTACATCCCTCCTCTTCATCTCTCCCAGTGAGATCACATCCCTCCTCTTCATCTCTCCCAGTGAGATTACATCCCTCCTCTT
>NC_136892.1:28217401-28279901 GCF_949152265.1 Phoxinus phoxinus
ATTCTTTCATTCATGCTGTACATAAATTATAGCAACCTTTATTTTCTGTAGCTGTCCTTCATGACGTCCTCTCTGCTTATATCACTGGAGGAATAATTCTCAAGAATATAGCTAGTAGCTTCAAGACTATTTTTTGAATGAAATACTGGCATACTGCTCACTGCTGCATACTGTATACTATGTTTATTAAATGTAGTATGTGAAACTTTATGCAACACTAAACATTTCAATCAGTATTATTCAGTTATCACATGACCTCATTACTTTGCATGTTTACAGTAATACCGTTATAGATAAAAAACATTTTTATTTTGAACCAGTTTTATTTAAAATGCCTTAAATTTTGTGTTGATACCTTAACTAAAAAAAAAAAAAAAAAAAAAAAAATCTAGCGAACTGACGAGCAATGAGAATAGTTCAATAATAGATCTAATTATGCGGTTTAACCTCACATGAAATGTTGTTGACAAGTCTATTTTTACGTCTTTCCACGGTTGAAACACTGTTTTAATGATTTTAATTCAATTTTGTATGATTAGCCGAACTTAACCAACATATGTTTTCTAGCAAACTGCCGAGCAATGCACATTGAATGACTTTCATCTACGGAGGTAAATGTGACGTCACGTGACATATCGTTCACAAATTGTTTTATTTACGTGTTTTCATGGTTGAGAAACACACGGTTTGGGGATCACACGAGAGATTATACACTTAGCCTACTTAAATTTTGCTGTATCTTTAAACATGCTCTCCGATGTTCATAGTTATGAGGCTATTTCGTGCTAAATTTAGATGATCGGTTCATTAGCGCTCATCCGAGCTCGTTTAAAGGACAAGTTTGGTATTTTACACTTAAAGCCCTGTTTACAGATCGTATCTGATGAAATAGAACGGTTAAGATTAAAATTTGGACACATGCTGCTGTCCTGAGAATTTTAGGTTTATTTAGCTTTTGTGGACCTATTTTGCCAAACGCGTCACACCCGTGATTCTTCCGTTGAGAGCTTGAATAATAGAGCCCAGCCCAGTTGGTGGCGATAATGCACCTTTGCCAATTGCAAGCAAACCACGGGCATATACACAGAAGAAGCAGAAGATCGCTGTCTTCATTGAAAGCATTACAAACAGACAGCTAATAATGTGGCGAATTTGTGCAGTTCCGAATTGCGGGAAGATTCGTGGCAAAAGGAACACCACCAAGTGCCTGTAAGCCTTGAGACAGCAGCAGCTTCGGCAACAGGCGTAACACTGGACTCCGTTGTCAACTGCAGTTCAAACTCTGCCTTTCTTTGCAGAAATTCCTCCTCTGAATATTCAGGCTCTAACCTGTAACCCTGTCCATCAAAATCGATCTCAAAACCGTCATCCTCCCATATAAATGTCTCGGAATCCATTTCTAAGTTGACACAGATAGCTTCGATCTTGTAAAAATGTTTAGATAGCTTAGCCTACGATACCGCGTCCGCGACTGCATAAGACTACAAAAAGCATACAAACAACCCCATTTCCGTTTCCCGCGGCGGAGTAATACCGTAACGTTACCTCACACAGCGAATCCAATACAACTTAATGGAGTTGGACAAAAACTACGATAAAACCTGTTGGAATGCATCTTTTTCAGCGATTTTTGAGTGCACATACCAGTGAACACCCCTGACCACTCGGTGAGTTTCACGTCTTTGTAAACGAAAGTTTAATGTGTTTTTAGGAAGGAATCTTCCAGTGCACATAGACAACCATTGTGGGGGGGAAGCGAACTAAACCTAAAATTCTCGGGACAGGACTGGAGCATCCAAATTTTAATCTTAACCGTTCTATTTCATCAGATACGATCTGTAAACAGGGCTTTAAGTGTAAAATACCGAACTTACCCTTTAACCTGAGGTGGCTGAATTTCGTCCTAAAAATAACAAATTGTTGAGAAATTGGTGTATCAAAAATAACACACAACACTTTACTCAAATGTATCTATAGTCGCATTTCTCCCATAGACTGTAAAAAAAAAAAAGGTTTCTTTACAATTCAATTCAAAATGAAAAGGGCGTCACCATCATAATAGCATAATCTACTAAAATACAGTACAAATCTTCTGCTAATCAGCTATACATGCATAGGCTACTATAGCATAAACTATTATAGTTTATACCATTAGGCTGACATGATATTATGTAAGGTAGTTTTACAAGTAGGTTTCTATGGCAGCATGCATATCATTCTGAACATGCCCACTGATTTGGGAATAGAATATTTATTTTTGGAAATAAATGAGGAATTAAGCAGCCTTTGCAGTTCTGTGCTGGTTTTGTTGTTGCTGTAATTTAAATGGTCAGTGTACATTAGCCAGTTGATTTCTCACGTTTGACTTTGGGTGTCAGTTTGATATTTCGGAAGAAAATTACGCAAGTAGGCCTACAACTGCATTTGAATAAATATTGCAACAAGAGTTTTAATTTTAGGCCCAACAAAAACACCTTGTGCAGTTTCATCAGAGAGAATCCTGGATAAACAAGATCTGTCAACCATCAGAGGAATACGATTAAGTTTAGTTCTTTACTGTTAAACTGTTTGGATGAGTAACACGGTGCTTCTGGCCTCTCACAGCTGAGCCGGCTGACGTGCCGGATATGTTAATGCTCTCCGTCCTGCAGTCGGGGCTGTTTGAGATGCATCTAGGCCAGTGACACGGGGCTCTTGAGAAAAAGACTCCAGTCACTGAGCTCTGGGTTATTACAGCTGTCTCTGTGCACTTTACCTTCTGTTATAGAGAAAGATCTTGATTTGATTTATAATTAATATTGCAAATTGTATTATAATTAAAGGGGCTATATGTAGAATTCAGTAACCCTTGTTATTAGCGACATCTGTGGCCGTTAAGTGAACTGCAAACAGCTATTTATTGCTCGTGCAAACGTAACGTACAAGAGAACGGAACGGGATTCAAGGTCTGACTTACACATCAACGTTATTTATCGTTCTTTGCTTAGGGGTAAAACTAAGTTGGAAATACCTTTGCAGCGATACTGTTAACATCCAGACAAGAATAATTCTCCATAGTCTGGATCCAACAACGCTGTTTGTGAAGGATGCAGCCTCTGAATTGGGACACAGCTACACAACCAATTGTTACATTAAAATTCTTAAATATAGTCCCTTTAATAATAATAATAATAATGAAGACAAAGTTGATAATAAAAAATACATAAATTAAGATGACTTGATGCTTTTACTTCACTATCTGCTGCAAGTCATCCACACACAAAAAAAAAGCTTTTACAAACTACAAGAAGTTTAAACAGAATCCTTCTAAAGGGGTTTCAAATAACAGAAACATAAATTCTAATAATATCAAAGAGTACATAGTGTTTCACAGGAAGCATTTTCATGTTTTGAAGGGGAAAAAGTCATTTGATGGTTGTCAGCCAACATTAGTTTTCACATCACAGACCTGTCAAATGGGTTAAAATAGGGTCGTGCAATTTTTAAATTATTTCCAGGAATATTTCTGAAATGTGTTTAAAAAATATATTTAGATATACTGTTGGCTAGCACAGCAACAGCAAAATTGATCTGGTTGTCAAAACTCACAGTCTCTCATTTTTACATCACTGTGTTTATACACTCTAAAAAATGCTGGGTTGTTTTAACCCAAATGAACCCAACTGTCGGGTTAACGTTTTTAATCAAATAAAATAAAATGTAACCCAACGGCTGGGTTTGTCCATATTTGACCCAAATTTGGGTTGAAACAACCCAGCATTTTTTAGAGTGTTCCATTGAAGCTCAATATGCTTTTTGGAACATCAAAAATCATCAGTTTTTGTTCATGTCATAATGTTTACCAGGATGATGTCGTGCAATGAATGTATGCCCCTTTTTGTTGAAATGTTTTCTCACAAATTTGAAGAAAAGCTTTTTCAGGCTTTGTTCCAGGTGTGTATAACCACTGATATTTCATAGCATCTCTGCATTATATATCACACTGATAACAGTTCTCAGATATAAAGATGTATATCTGATATCAGATATATATATATATTTATCAGATATCAAGAACACTACTGGTATCAATTAACATTTATTATTTTTTTAAATAATACAATAAATATACTACAAAGGAACATGGGCTTTGGTAGAGAGTTACAACAAACATCGCTCTCTCTCCATTTCACAATGAAGGACAGGCCCGTGTTCATCGGAGCGCTGTGAGGATTGTTTTGTGGAGGAAATTGTGGCTGTGGGAAGAAACATCAAAAGAAAGCTTAACAATTTCATGCATACAGGAAAGTTTTAATGCTTCAAAAGACATACAAGGGTGGGTGGACACAGTAAACTTGAATTTATTGACACAAAACCAATACCTCTTCTATCTGCTCGTACACAGGTTTGACACGACCGCAAAAAAAACACAAAAAAAAAACAAATAAACAAACATTACAAAGACAAAACAACAAAACAGAATAAACTTTATTGGCAGCATTACTGCTGGTTTTGAAATATACAGAAGAATTGGTTGAAATTCGTTTCGTACTGATAAAATTGTGTCAAAACTGCATATTCCATGTTGAATCCTCATAAAAGAAACAGTTCAAGTCATATTTAATCAAAAATTGGAGAGCAAGATTTTGCAGTAGCAGGTCTAGTGGTCAAAAGCGGAACAAAAGGGGTGCAGGAAAATATCAGGTGACAAAAGATGAATAACAAGATGGCTCTAGTCATTGACAACAAATCCTCACAATCCTGACACGGGAAGAAGGAATATACGCAAGCGAATGTACAACATACTTGACAATCTGATTCTCGGTCTCTTAAATTAAGAGAAATCTCTTTGGAAGGAAAGCGGAGTTAACTATTCATTCCTCTAAGCGTTTCGGTTCAAATATTCACAGAACCCTCCAAAAATATCTAATCAAAAGGTCCCAAGCCAATTCTCCAGAGCGCTTTCCAATGCTAAAACTTTAAGTGTGTGAAGAGGCGTTTCATTTCCAATGCGACCGCTCGTTTTCAAGCTGGCTGGAGCAACACTTTACATTACAGGGTCCATGTTACACGACAGCTAACAGGAATTCTGCTCCAATTTACCAGTTCTTAATGCAAATAGACTGTGCTGTGAACACTGTGATGCAAAGTGTGAACTGAAGTCTTTGGAAGACCATCAATTATTTCCATATGTAACAATCTGGACATTGTCAGATGTGCCGAGGAATGATAACAGAACAAAAAATGTGTTCTCATCTATAAACGAATATGATTTTACGGCATGCATAAAAGTACTTGGCCACCTCGGGAAGCAATGCTAGGACTTTGACGGAGGACGTGGAACCACTCGGGCATCACCGCAGAGCCGTTTTCAGTTACAGCAAACAATCACAAGAAGAAAAAAAAAGGTATATATCGGTAGCACCACAGACAAGGAAATAGCACCTAGTTTACTGATATTGTGTTTCCGGTGTGCTCTTCTGATACAGGGAAGCACAGATTCATGAACATCAGATCCGAGATTCCCCTCATGCACACGGGTCGCGATCTCACAGACCCACGGAAGCCAGTTCAACACGACCGGTGGCAAATGAATGCTCACATTACGCACGTTTCTTACTTTTATTGTCATTTCGTTGTTTAAATTACAAAAAGATGTTCACATCTGCAATGAGACATTTTGTTGCTGTTACTTTAATAATTTCCTTTATTTTCTTTACTTCAGGTTCACTGGAAATTTCCTCAGGCTCTTTTTTTTTTTTTTCGGGAGGGTTCAGTTAACTTATTTGTGTTTGATTTATATATAAAAAAAGAAATCCAATACCCAGCAGCTCTGTCTATCGCTCAATGGGTTCACATGCATGTTTTGAAGCCAGAACCAAAACAAACATTTCACCAGAAAGAAAAACAATATACAGAAAGTACTTACAAACATAGAAAAAAAATATTTATATATATTTATATATATAATTACCATTCCAGGGAACGGAAGACAAGTATGCACAAAAAAAAAAAAAACATAAAGCTTAGAAGTGGAAATTGGAACAACATAAAACCCAAGCAAACGAGATTTCTCGTACGAAAACGCCGAACCGGACGTGCGGGTCCATGAGCAGGCGGGAAATACAAAAGATGGATCTAATCTGTCTATACAGCCTGTGGGAGGAGCAAAGAGTCAGACCAGCGTAAAGTGGGCGGGGCTGGGAGAGACATGAGCGATGACCTCATCCAGTTTCAAAACTTGCATGTGATGCGGAGGGTACACTGAGGTTAAAAAGGTTGCTCTGTTATAAGAACCCATTGTTTAGACATCCATTCTCTCTTCAAAATTTCTTTTATCCTTACTTTGGTATCTGTTGGGTTTGTTTGGAAACACCAAACTTTACAAATAAGTCATCCTACTTCTTTCTTGTGTTTTGTTTTGTTTTTTTTCGGAGAAAATGAATATGTTTTGTTCGCCTGTGCTCGCTGAGCAGTCTTAGCCGATGAAGCAGGCCGGTCCGACGTCAAAGCCGAACTTCTGCGTTGCTCCGCCGAAATCGTTAAACATAATGTCAACAAACGGTACCTGCTCCACTTTCGGTGTGTTGATCTCAAGAATAGTCTTTTCGTAGCCCTTTTTCAACTGCGGGAGGAAAGAAATGGAGCATTACGAACATCGCTCAAGTTATGAGAGAGTTCAGTTTAAACGTATTTCTGGCTCTTACCGCGCAGCCGTCGACGGCGGCTCTGATGTACGGGTTGTTATCGTAAGACATTTCCTCATCGTTGGAGCCCAGGAATCGGATGGCTTTGTCGTAATTGTCCAGATCCTGGTCGTGCCAAGCCACTGACTGGTAACAGTTGTAGGTCAGATTCTGTCGAGCCGTGGCGCTGAGTAAACGCAGGAATGTCATCTGCACCACTCCGATCGGATTGCCCTCCGCATCCACGTACGAGAGCTGCACAGAGAGACATACAATGCGTTCTAGAAAACGGCTGGAACAACGCCCCCTTGAGGATCTGCTGAAAACTACACATCACACCCCTCCGGTCCAATGGTACTTTATGGTCACTACTTGTGTTGGGGAATGTTACCTTTAAAAGTAACGTGTTACCATATTGAGTTACTCTCTAAAAAAGTCACTAATTGAGTTACTTAGTAACTTTTTATGGAAAGTAATGAGTTTTTTTACTCATCAGTTTTTTTAAAAGTAAAGTAATTTACTTTTTCTCACCTTGGCTGGGCTTGTGTTTTGTTTTTTGTTTTTTTAACAAAAATATATATTTTTGGCAAATGTAAAGGCCTTTTCACAGCAGAAGTGAAATGAATAAGTCATGTTCACATTTAGTCTAGAAATACAATACCTATCATGTTTACACAGAGTACACAAGCACAGTTTCGCTCAACATCAAAAACATTACAAAAAAAAGGCTAAAAAAAGAAAGAAACAAACTTCTTGTTTAAGGAATATTTCAGATTAAGAACTTTTTTTTTCCAAAGTGGTAAGAAGATAAGATATATTCTCTAAAACAATTTTTTTTTATCTTTAAATGTTACAGTTTTGCTTCAATAAATGTATCTTGTTTAAAATATTTAGTAAATACTTTTACTGACAAAAAGACAAAAAGAATTTGTGATATTATTGTCAAGCTTTCCTTTTGAATAAATACTTATCTATATCCACTATGTATGTATGTATTTATGTATATACTCTACCGTTCAAAAGTTATTTTTAAATATTATTACAACTAAAAAAAAAAAACTATTTACCGGTAAATATATGTTAAAATGTAATTTATTCCTGTGATCAAAGCTGAATTTTCAGCATCCAGTCTTCAGTGTCACATGATCCTTCAGAAATCATTCTAATAGTATTATCTATTAGAATGATATTATCTTAGTATTATCAATGTTGAAAAGAGTTGTGCCGCTTCATATTGTATTCTTATTTGTAGAAACTGACTTTTTTCATGATACTTTGATGAACAAAGTTCAAAAGAACAGCATGTATTTCTCACTTTTGATCAATTGAATGCATCCTAGCTAAACAACTGCCTCACACACGTTTATCTGAGGTTAACTTTGACCCTCCGTCAGGTAAGAGCACAAAACTCTTTTCCCAGTACAGATATGCTCTGCATGTATCAAACACCAAAATTCATTTACACATTCAAACATGAATTTTAAACTGATTTTGTTACAGACTCCAGTGAAAAATATCACTAATATATTCAAATGAGTTGTACTGTTTTATATGCAAATTCTCCCCTTGTGGTGTGATGCAACATTTGCATTACGGAAAATATGCAAATGTTTTGTTTTCATTCTTGAATATACCAACCCATGTTTAGAAGAAAACTCCCATCTCCTCTGATCCACAAACACACACACGTCTGACTGAGAGAGCGAGCACATGCTCCATGCACACACACACACACACATGATATACTTACGATTAGGAACTCCGCCCACACACTCATATGCATTGACCTTCCATGCATGCATGCAACCCACCGAGAACACCTGCCCATGACCACATTACCTCATGACCACAGCTGCATGTCAACAGAGACTGAACCCAGAAGCTCAGTGAAGTGACCGAGATCCTCCACAGACACAGGATCTGTTCCAAACGCCAGTGAACAGCTTACTATCTCACTCTAAAAAATGCTGGGTTGTTTCAACCCAATTTTGGGTCAAATATGGACAAACCCAGCCGTTGGGTTAAATTTTTATATTACATTTTTAACCCAACGTTTGGGGTTTGTCCATATTTGACCCAAAATTGGGTTGAAACAACCCAGCATATTTTAGAGATCTGGACGTACTACATTCGCCATGTTGCCATTATCATGTGACCTACTGTACCTGTGTCAGTTACGCCTCTTCACTGCCATTCACGAATCCTAAATGATATTTATAGTCAACATTTCCCTCGTATCCATTTGCTGCTTTCGACTGAGCTCATCTAAATGCTTTCAGTGTTCATCTTCTCCACACAAGATGCGTGCAGTTCTATAACAAGGTACCTTATCCGGAAGATGTTTGATACAGCCTGTTATCGTCCTGTAGAGAGTATCTTACTAGCGTTTGAAGCAGATCTACGATCATGTTAACTGACTCAGTCACTTCAAGGTGATTTTCTCAAACTTACGGGAACAGAAGACAGGTCGGATTCCACCAGTCAGACCTTTCACATACAAATCTGTAAATGATTTTTGGGGGTCAACAGACTGACTGATGTCTCCAGCCACAGCCCTCAGATTACCCATAAGTCTGTGCAAACACACGTTTTGCTTCTGTTCTGATGATGACCATGCTCGTCCATGAAGAGACCCGAGAAGCATGCAGAAGCACGGGCCTTCAAGAGACCGATCGCCCAGGGTCCCTGGACCCTCGGCACCGGGCCCCTTCTCTCATGCACTCCTACTTACCATGGACCCTCTCTTGTAGCGACTATACCAAGTGCCTGGACTGTCTTTGGGCCAGCGAGCCATTTTGCTCTGTAAAATAGGAGACCGTTTCAGGAGGACAAAAAAAGAGGAGTCACTCTTACCAGTTTACCACGTTTGAATTCACTGAACCACGACCCTGGATTCTCCTTCACCCAAGAGGTGAGTCTGGCCTGAGAGAAGGAGAGAGTTAGCTGGAGTCAATACTGAAGAGAATAGGAGAGTAGAAGAGAGCCAGTGGGAATCTGTTTTTCAGTGTAGTTGTCAATCTGTGCGAGGCAGGAGCTTTCACGTGTTCTTGCATCCAGTTTGCACGATGTTGTAACCATCATGCACATGTAGAGGAATGTCTTTGGCCGTTGTGTTGTATATTATCACATTATTCCAACAGCCATACAACTAATACCATGCAAATATTATATACACAACTATAATCTAATCTAATATATAATCATACATATCTATTGCTGAGCAAACAAAAAACAGTGACAAAAATATTTTTAAAAAAATTAATTAATAATATAATATGATATAATATTTGTTTTGCTAAAAAAACTAAATTGAGTTAAAAACCTAAATAAATGTTTAAAAATAATAATATAATGAAAGAATTTATCTTGCTGAGTGAACTAAAATAATGTCTTAAAAACCTACAAAATATGTTTTAAAAATAATAACAATATCATTTTGCTTTTATGAAAATTTTATGTACACAGTAAGCAAAAAAATGCCTCGAAAAATTAAAAACCTAACAAATTTTTAATTTAATTGTGTAAAATATTTTGCTATATATATATATATATATATATATATATATATATATATATATATATATATATATATATAAAATATTTATATACATTTTTTTTGCTATATATATACATATTTTTTTTTTTCAAGGTACGTTTTCACATCCAGTGTTAAGGGGGTCATAACATTCATGTACAATAACCATAAAAAAATTATTTTATGAAATAATTTGTTTTACTGAGTAAACAGTAAACTAAAAAAAAGCCTTGAAATTTTTTTTTAATAAAAATTATTTTTTAAATCTACTAATTTAACTTAATTATATACAATATTTTTGCTGAACAAATAACAATGTGAGTAAAAGCCTAATAAAATAGTAATAAAAAAAGGATTTTCTTTCAGGATTCATTTTCACATCCATTGTTATGGGGGTCATATCGTATACTTTATACCATTTATGTGAGGCAAAAAATTACACTTGGTCTTTTGCTAAGTGAACAAAAAATAACCTAAAACTTGGCCCCCAAAAAATGATGCATCCAGTGTGAAGAGAGTCCATCAAAACGCAAGGGTTGGTTTGAATGAATAGCTTGCCAAGGCAAATATGTGTGCTTGGGGAGAACAGGCCTGAGGAGGTTATTGCCTGTTGTTGTCTGCATCTGCTGGAGTGAAGGGTGAACCTGCGGAAGTTAGTTCTGCTGTCTGTCTGTGAGAGTCACCTTCACACCCCACTGAGTGATTCTCCATCTGTGACGCTGATTCTGAGACTCATTAAGGCAAGTAACTCATCACACTTGTGTGCAGAATCTAATACAGAATAAATCTTGAGCCGAGTTGCTCGTATCAGTTTGATGTGAACAGAAAATACAGTCTGTGACAGAAAGTACAGCCCGTTCAATATGTCATTATGATGTGATGGGTACATCTTCCCATAGATTTTCAGTGGACAAAAAAATAAATAAACAGCAAATCCGGTGAAAATCAGATGTGACCATAAGACAGTGACATATTGAACAGTCGTATTCCTCTCAGCATGCTAAGCTGAACATGAATCTCTGGAGGTTTTTCAGGAATCCATCGACTGTACTTGAAATGCGAGTTGAATTTAGTGTGTTCATCCTTAATTTAGATGTGTGATACTTTTAAAAGTGTTGTTGTGCATTGTGATTCTGACATCAGAACTGTTTTACCCTAGATCTGGACTGTTGGGAAGTCGTCCTAAAGTGTTTTGTGGAGAACATTTCTCACCCCTTCACTCTTTTTCTCGGGGAAGATGCAGCTCTCGCCACCCGCTGTGAAGTTACAGTACACTTTGAAAGAGTCTCTGGAGCAGCCCTGGTTCGGATCAATCCAGTATTCGCCTGAAAAGAGAGGAAGAAGGCCGATCCATCATAAGCTAAAGGCACTATGTTGAAAAGTTCATAAGAAGATCGTAAAACTAATCCATATGAATTGAGCGGTTTAATACAAAAATTCTGAAGAGACTCGGTCGCTTTATATGATGAACAGTTTGAATTTGGGCTTTTATTCACATATAAAAATTTCATCAACTCAAACATCAGTTGTGGTAAACGGAAGCTCAAGCAGGTTCGCTAGACTTGACATGTGAGAACCAATGAGGTTCATTCTCGTGTTACGCAGCGCGTTTGTGTTTCCGCAATGAGGTTTGTTCTCGTGCGTCAAGCAGGTTCGGTTGAGCCTCTGTTTATGTTCGCTGATCAATGTTTATATGTGAGTAAAAGACTAAATTAATCATATAAAGCAATCAAGTCTCTTCAGAAAATTTGGACTAAACCGCTCAATTCATATGGATTCGTTTTACAATCTCTTCTAGCATCAAAGAGGTAGTTGCGCAGCTGATGAAGTGTGTGTGTGCGTGTGTGTGTGCGTGTGTGTGTGTGTGTGTGTGTGTGTTACCATCTGGGAAATCCGGGTGGCACAGCTGTAGGTCTTTGCAGGTGCGGGCGGGGTTACTCTGTGTGCCCAGCGGATGTTTCATCTGTTCAATCTCCAGTTTGAGAGAGTTCAGAGAGCCGAATATCTCCTCCATGCCATCCTCATAGTCTTTGTAGTTGGCATCTGCAGCGTCGTCCATCACCTGGCTGGCATCAATGTTCCTCTTTGCCCGTTTCGGGCTGGACTGCATGGGCAGAGGGTGGATGACATCACCAGGTGGACCCTAGACGAGAAGACAACCGTTAATATTCACGTCATACCGAGTATAGGTTTAAAATTCACAATGTTTGGCTGGTTGCTTAGGTGTTGTTATGCAGATGCTAAAGTGTTCTGAGTGACAGCTAGGATCTTCTGGGTGGTTTCCAGTGTGTTTTAGGCAGTTACTGGGATGTTTATGGGACATTTCAGATAGTTGCTAGGGTTTTGCTATGTGGTTTTTAGGCTGCTACTCAACTGTTGGAACATGTGGTGGTGCTTACCCATATAAAATTCACCATCTCAATGTTTGGGTGGTTACTAGGGTGTTGCTAGGCATTTGCTAAGGTGTTATAAGTAGTTCCTAGGGTTTTCTGGGTGGCAGCTAGAGTGTTCTAAGTTGTTGCTAGGGTATTGCTAGGATATTTTGGGTGGTTCATAGGTATTTGCTTTGTTGTGTAAAATTTGTTATGACAATGTTTGGGTGGTTACTAGGGTGTTGTTAAGCAGTTGCTAAGGTGTTCTAAGTGACTGCTAAGAACTTCTGGGTGGTCGCTAGTGGGTTTTTTGTTTTGGTTGTTAGGCCGCTACTAAATTGTTGGAAAATTGCTTGTGCAAAATTCACAACATTTGGGTGGTTACTAGGGTGTTGTTAGGCAGTTTGCTAAGGTGTTCTGAATAGCTTCTAGGATGTTCTAAGTGGTTGCCAGGCCGTTACTTCATTTGTTGGAAAACATGAGTAGTGCTTGACCGTGCAAATGTTTGCTAGGATGTTACTTTGTGCTTTCTAAGATGTTCTGGGTATTTGAGAAGCCATCACTAGGCAGTAACTAGGGTGTTTTGGGTGGTTTCTATGGCTTTTCTGGAAAGTTTGCAAGTTGGTTAGAATAACATTCTTCACACTTCTAATTGTTTCCTGTTCTATTTCTGACTCTGCAAAAAGCCCAGTAATAAAAACTACAGTAATAAACCTAAAAAAACCCGATGATAATACAGTACATCTAAACAATTAGAACTTTACACTGACATTAACTGAACACTTGCATTTCTCTCTGTGTCCTGAAGCTGTTGTACTCAGTGTGTGGAAACAGAAACCAATACAATTTGTAGATATGAAATATCAGGTTTTCTCAAGGAAGCAATAACCACAGAATCTCTCAGAGGAATATTAACAGATTCGGTTTACACAACATAATAGACCTCAATTATACTTATGTAACATCTACCGCAAAATCATCTGTTCAATTATGCAGTTGTCTTCACAGTGGAATAACCTGTTTATGTGTTCGGTTTGCCTTGTTTTATAGTTCAATTTTGTGTTGGACCTAGTTACGTACAGGAGCTCCAGGAGGTCCCGGGACTCCAGTTTCCCCCTTCGGGCCAGTCTGACCCTATAGAGACAGAACCAGAAATAGGTTTAGCCAAAGGGGTGCTAAACAAATCAGAGCTAATTAAAGATGATAAATGAATATTCCAATTAAAAACACAAATTAAATGAACAGGAATGTTTAAATAAGAACATGAATAACTTACAGATGATCCTTTAGCACCTTTAGGACCAGGAGGACCCTGAGCAGAAGTGAAACACAAATATAAATCACAATGAAGAATTTATTACATTTTACATATGAAATAATAACATCTAACCAAAATGTATTTTTTGATGATGCCATAGGAGAACCGTTTAAAATGATTTTATTCTGCAGTCTCCAAACAATAACAGAATGAACATTTTTAATCTCCTAAAAAAACATATTTAACTGAAAAGGCAAAAATGGTTCTTGATAAGACAAAAGTTATATGCTGAACCTAAGAACCTTTAGTGTACATCAAAAGTTTTCAAAGAAATGTTAGAAAGTGGTACCGGGTGACCAGGGGGTCCAATGGGTCCAAGAGGTCCAGAGGGACCTGCAATACCCTGTAGAGAAAGACACCGATTTTAAAGACTGCTTTACGAAAATACAGAAAGTTTATATTAGTCTTTATTGCTGTATGAGTGTAAACGTTTTCCATACATTGTCTCCTTTAAGTCCTGAAGTTCCCTGTGGACCCGGCAGCCCTCTGTCTCCCTTCTCTCCCTGTTCTCCTGGAGGTCCAATGAGTCCAATGAGACCGGGATGACCCTGAAACAACCCAAATGCAAAATAGGAATGATACATGCGTCGGCGTACAAAGTCATTTGCAATGGGTGCAAGTTAGGGCCATTAAGTCATTACTACAGCTTTGTTTCAGAAAACTGTCTAGTAAGCTACCTACCTAGACAGCATTAGTCCGGGAAATTAGGAGTGTCAAAGAGGAATTTGCTTCTCTCACCTTTTCACCTTTAATCCCAGTATCTCCCTTCAGTCCAGGCAGGCCAGGAGGACCCTGAGAGCGAGAGAAAGATAAGAGAGTGAGGACTGCGGATTGTCATTTGGACTGTAATGAACTCATTCCCAGAGGAATAACATGTTGGTACCATCGGTCCAGGGGGTCCATCAGGTCCAGGGGTACCAGGCAGTCCTTGTTCTCCCTACATCAGAACCAAGCAGATACATTTATTACCACCAAATCAGAATCACTGCCATAGACACAACTGAATATGAGCTATGGTGTTATATCTTAGAAGTTGAAAGGATGATTCTTGCTCAAATTGTTAGTATTTTTTCAACAAAAAATTGAAAGAGAAAAAATATAGCACACATTAAAATACTAGCATGTGTTCTATATATATATATATACAATATAATATATAATATATATGCTATATAATAATATTATAGCATATATATATAATAATATATATGCTATATAATATATATGCTATATATATATATATATATATATATATATATATATATATATATATATATATATAGCATGATTGATACTGTAAAAACTAAAGTTTCAGCTGTTCAATAATATTTTGGAGCATTAATATAAATTTCATGTTACGGTAATGAGGAAAATTAAGGATAATGTATACATTTAATGTGATAATTGAGGAGAAAGAGCTTCATTGATCTTTAAAATAAAACTTTGATGTTTAATTTATTATTAAGTAATTTTTGTTGCATTCTAGAAATGCGTAAGTTATATATAAAACATTTTTTAATTATAATGTTAAAAGAAAAATATGAAATCAATGGCTCCAGTTTCTTTGTGCACAATATATATGTGACCATGGACCACAAAACCACATGGGTCACATGGGTCAATTTTTTTAAATTGAGATTTATACATCATCTGAAAGCTGAATAAATAATCTTGGAAATCTGGAAACTGAGGGTGCAAAAAAATCTAAACATTAAGAAAATCGCCTTTAAAGTTGTCCATTTATGTTCGCGATTGTGCTGCATTCACTCAAAAAAAAATGTTTTATATATTTATGGTAGGAAATTTACAAAATATCTTCATGGAACATGATCTTTACTTAATAGCCTAATGATTTTTGGCATAAAAGAAAAATCAGTAATTTTGACCCATACAATACCCGTGCTACTTGTGACTGGTTTTGTGATCATTTTGATTTTGTAGTGAAATATTAACCCGGGTATGTTCACTAAATAGGCTACTTTTGACATAAAATCTGACATGAGCTGTGTATGGCTGTCAGGCTGGGCCATTATCACTCACCACTGGTCCAGGCACACCTCTCAGACCCTCAGGACCAGGTTTTCCTGGGCTTCCCTGAGGGCCAACTGGACCCGTCTTACCAGCTGGACCCTCCAGACCAGATTCACCCTGATTCACAGACAAGACACAAAACCATTGAAACCAATGCAGTACGGTTTTTGTGACTGACTCTAATAGAACTGCATGCAAGTGTGTGCATGTTACCTTGGCACCCTTCTCTCCCTGTCTTCCTTCAGGTCCAGCAGGCCCATGAGGTCCCTAAAGAAAAAAACATATATCCGTATATTATTGAAAATATATTAATATTAATAGTAATATTAATATATATGGGTAGTCAGAGATATTTTTGGCTCCAGGTGTGATAAAAAGTTAATTTTGCACTCACGTTCAATGCATTTAAATGATGTCTAAAGCATTACTCACTCTCTTTCCTGGAGGGCCAGTAGGGCCAGTTTCACCAGTAGGTCCAGGGGATCCCTGTTATAAACAAATAAACAGCATCATAAAAGCAGCAATCGTTATAAAACACACATATGCATGCAGCCGACACCAGAGATTTCACATTTTATTAAAGCATACTCACTGGCTGACCGGACTCTCCATCGTCACCCTTATCACCCGGAGCACCATCCAAACCCTGCAGGAGGAAGAAAAAGTGATGTCACTTCCTGGAAACAACCTGAAAATGTCTTTGTAACAACTACATTCAAACATTAATAGTACTTACAGAAGGACCTGGCTCTCCAGGAGGACCGGGATCACCAGGGAAACCACTTGGACCCTGGAAATCAAACCAAAACGTTTCAATAGTTTTATATTTGATCAAAAATGCATAATTGCATGGTCTTATACTGTAAGTGTGTTTTGCTTAACAGTAAGGCGCCATGTTTATTGACCAATCAGCAAGCAGAACCTATAATACACTCTTAAAATTAAAGGCATCAATGGTTCCATGAAGAACCTTTAACATCCAAGGACCCTTTCAATTGCACAAAAGGTTCTTTTACAGATTACTTGCATATTTTTTACACAAGGAGAAAATGGTTCCTTAAAGAGAGTTTCTTTGTTTAGGGAATCCAAAATGGTTCTTCTATGCCGTTGCTGCGAGAACCCACTTTGGAAAGTTTTTAAAGAGTGTATGTTTCAGACACAAAATAAAGCATCAGATGTGAGCGCGGTGGGAACTTACAGGACTTCCTTTAGGACCATCATCTCCTGGTGGTCCTTTTGGTCCGGGGGGACCAGCGGAACCAGCGGGTCCGGACTCTCCCTTTTCTCCTCGCTCTCCTCTTGGACCCTAGAACACACACGAGGTATGAAATATGCGTGTGTTATTCAGAGACTTTCAGCAGTTTTGTTTGTTTGTTTGTAAGTGTTTTTTGCCGTACCGGAGGGCCGAGGTCTCCCTGTGGACCTGGTTCTCCTGCTTCACCAGAGTCTCCCTACAGAAACACAGAGAGATGTAAGTTAAACATGGTATCCCACACTATTTTCCTCCCAAACACTACAGAGATTTTCTCCGCTGGACAGAAGAGCACGTCAGCATCATTATTCACTGTCTCGTCAGCAAATCTGCTTTCCTCCTCAGAACGGCACATTCTAGCATGAAAATCAATATTCAGACAAACAAATGACCTTGACGATGACCACTTCCTTCAGCTATCAGATGAGAATGAAAATCATAATATATCCAGACAGTTTTGAATGAAGCGATGACACTGAGTGATGACAAGAAGACTTGCAGATTTTCTGAAGAAGTGAGTGTTGATGCAGGTGCAAAACTAACTGCCAACTAACTGTGGGTGGTTGCTAAGGTGTTTTGAGTGTTTTTAGGTTGCTAGGTAGTTCCTTACTGGACTAAGTTAATAAAGCCTAATCACAAGTTCATTTAATATTCTGGTGTCCATATATGACTCTGGTCCCTCCTTCAATGTAAATCTATGTGATATTTAAACTGTTTTATTTCATTGTTTAATTTAGCTTGATATCGATAAGCTGATAATTATTTTTATGTTATGACTGATAACCGATAAACAGCTGAAAATAAATTCTATACTATTTTGTCAAAATAAAAACAATTATTAATAAAAATTAAATAGAAATTACCAAAAATGTCTACACTATTATATATATATATATATAAAAAAAATAAAATAACTGAAAATAAATAAATAAATGGCTGAAATAAAAAATGATATACTATTTTGTGTAAATAAATAAACTGAAATAAAAAATCCTACACTATTTTTTAATAAAAAAATAACACATGTAGAATTCTATACTATTGTTATAATGCTACGAGTGAATTTTATGGATTGCAACATTATAGTGTACTGTACAGTATGAAATATTAACTTTGAGATTTGTTAAAGGTTACATTTAACAGTGTTATTAAATTATTAGTACTTTTAAAGATGACCTTTAAGTGGACATTAGATAATGGCACTATAAGGGAAAATGAGCATGCACAATTAAATATCCAATCGACTGATACGATAAATTCAAAGAGCAATAATAGTGATGCTTGTTAGCAAAACACTAATAAAACACTGTATCAAAACTAGGGATGGGAATTTATAAGATTTTATCAATATCAATATTAATGCCACTGACGATTCTGCTTATCGATCCGATTCTTTAACGATTCTCTTATCGATTCCTGATAGCACTGTGTGGGGAAAAAAGTAGTCATATGCTTCTCCGGCATGCTTCTCTGTTTTAAAGCTTACACTTGAGTAAGCAAACTGTACTTTTTACGTAATTTATGTAATGAATAGAACCTTTTTGTAAAGTGTTACCGATTAGTTATACACCGATTCAGACGTCTCGTGAGTTCAGTGTTGGAAAGATCAGTTGTTTTAACCATTTATTAAAAAGAATCGGTTCAAAGGAGTCATTAGTTCGCGAATTGGAGTCGTTAATGTCGAGTGCATACAATATCGATGGTTCATAAAACTTAGAACCGGTTCTGGAGTGGAACCGGTTTTCAATTCCTATCCCTGATCAAAACAGTCAGTTTGTGACAGTAAACATTCAAAAAACATTCAACCTTCCCTTCCTTTCCTGCTTTGAAAGAACTACATCTGTTTAACCGGAAACATGCTTTCTCTCGTGCTTGTAAACCTGTTTAAGAGTCCTTCTCTGTGCTTTAGAGAGGCTGTTTAAGTGTGTGTGTGTGTGTGTGTGTGTGTGCCATATAGAGGGATTAAGAGTCTCTCTGACTGCTGAACTGCATCATTCGTGTGTGTGTGTGTGTGTGTGTGTGTGTGTGTGTGTGTGTGTGTGTGTGTGTGTGTGTGTGTGTGTCAGATTGTGATATCTCTCTCTCTCTCTCTCTCTCTCTCTGTAGTGGGATAAGAGGTCTGTCAGAGTGAAGTGCCGAGGTAAATCTTCACAGACTAACACCAAACAGCCTTGTCTCCAGCCCTCATTCTATCATCTTTATCTGTTTTCTTTGAGTCCTCCCCTCAGCTGTGTTTTTCTGGGTCATTTCTCTGGGCAAAACTCCTCTCTAAGCAGAACTGAAATGGGTCCTTGGTTCTGTGGCAGAACAATAGTGCTGAAGTGCCATATTAAACAATATTGCAGTGGACGGTGCTGAGGTGATCCGAGCGCAGTCATGCGAGTCTGTTCGCTCAGAAAGATGCAACACGCACCTCTCACGGTCACACTCCATAAACACACAAACACTCTCACTGCGCATGGCATAATCAGAATGCGCTTTTGTAAAGTAAAAACTTAAAAAAGTGAGGAAACCCATTGCCTTAAAATTATTAAATAAACCATGCATAATTAAAAAAATTAAGTTATGTGAACTTGACAATTCCACATAAATTAATTTTTTCAATTACGCATGAAGTTTTATTTAGTTAATAATTTTAAGGCAACAGGTTTTTTTCCTGTCAACTGATCACTTTTTACAGTGTACTTACTGAATGTATGCCATAATATCATACTTTTTCCAGGTGAGTAAAGCATGTTTAATTATTTAATGAAGAAAACAATCTCTTTCTTTCTCTCGTCACACATGAACAGGCTCAAAATTGTGTTTTTGCCACTAAAAATGGCGACTAAATTGAGATACTTCACCAGCCATGAATATTTTTTTACATTATCTTGCATTACTTTGTTAAAAATGTCTCATTTTAATGACAATTGAATTACTTATCTGCTGTCACAAAAACAACATCATTTTGAATTTCAGTAATGTATTTTCAGCAATAATAATAATTACTATTATTATAATTGGCATTATTAAATCACTCTAATTAGAATTAACAAAGCTATCAAGATGTACTGTGTAGTATTTGCTTACAATTTAAATTAAATTAAATTAAATTAACACCTTCTTGTTTAACCATTGCTTACAAATTAAATGTATTTTAATTATTATATACTAGATACACAGAGGTATTATTATTAATAAATCACTCTAATTAGATTAAACAAAGCTAACAATACATTTCCTTGTTGTATAGTCCCAAATTACAAATTATATTATTGTTATATACTAGATAAACATATGTTTTATTATTATTATTATTAAATCATTCTAATTAGAATGAACAAATCTGCTGATAAATCTACATGGTCATTGCTTAACAAGTTAAATTAAATTATACTCTTTAATAAAATTATATATTATTATTATTATTATTAAATAACTTTGATCAGAACAAACAAAGCTGCCTGTACACCAGTCTATACATACTGTACATCTATACAGGGTCATCATTGCATACAAACTATACTGTATATGACAAATAACGGTTCAGCTAGTGTTGCTGGTCATGCCGCTCAAACGACCCGTGTCACAGAAATGTAGGGTTACCGTTTTTGGGGATATCAACCTATGAATGGCTTACTTATAATTCATTCTACACATTAAACTACACAGAATCAATCTCAACCTCACAGACACACAAGCAAACACCTACACAGGAAACACTTCAGTCACCTTCTCCAGAGAGACCTGCAAATCCTGAACTGACAGAGCACGACAGCAACTTTATAACACACACACACACACACACACACACACAAGTGCGATCATTGCGTCTGACACATCCCTCAGATCATTAAGGCTGTCAGTTTCTAATTAAAATCAAATTAAAGAGTGTTTTGCGCACGATGCTTCCTTACCTTCTCTCCCACTGCTCCTGGGTTTCCGATACCTCCCGGAGGTCCCTGTGGTCCGTCAGCTCCTGGGGGTCCGGAGGGGCCTCTGGGGCCCGGTGGACCGGGTGGACCCTGAGAGAAAAGTCAAGAAAATACAATGAGGAAACTCTGTTTCTATTAAATGAAATGTACATTTTACCAAGCTGGTTTTATAGATGTGGGGTTGTACCATTTGACCGACATCACCAGTCTCTCCTTTCTCACCATGGGGTCCAGGCAAGCCCTGCACACAACCACAAATCAGTTAAACCAATCGCAAACCTTCCTTTTTTCCAAAAGGTGTTGTTATGGCACATGTGATTCGGATCCAGGGTGGCTATTCGGGTTTTGTTCGTTATGTTACCAAAATCAGCCGGTAATCGCGAAAAATCCAGGCGTTGGATCAGAGTTGTCGTTCTTTATGACGTTGACCATCGTTCATTTTAAACTGTGATTTCTTTTACCATTACATAAAAAAACTTTCCGAATAAAGCTTGCTTGTTTGAGCAGTTTTCAACAACACTGGATGCAATTTAAGCAATTACATGGAGTTTTATATAGAAGTGTGCTTCAAAATTGGGCAGAATAATTGGTACATTTCTATCTACTGTTAGAGTGAACATCTGTATACTAAATGCAAATACTTGTGCATCTTTTGACTTAGCATCTTATGTGTGGATTATTCGGTTTGAAAAACATCAGCATGATAAAAGGCCTCCGGTGTGAAGCTCTGGATAAACAAAAAATAATGTGACATGCAGCCAAAATTAACTTCATTTTAAGAAAAACGCACAAAAAAACAAATAATTTACCATTGTGCACTGCAATGTGTCTGTTACACATTTCTCCAGTCTTGTAATGCCAATTTTTATGACATGACTGATTTCTTATCACTTGTATTTCATCTATTGTCTCATCACATAACAACCAAAAAAAGCTTGTGCTTTCTGATTTTTACGTGATGATATACAACAATGAACAACATTTAAAATAATTTATTCCAAAATCATCAGGTACATCATTGAGCGAACCGAATCGCGCCAACATTTTATTTGCCGTACTTAGAGTTACCGCTGTCAAGTGTGCGCTATACGACCCACAAAGTGTATTTGAAAAATACGCTTATATCATGTTGACTTTAAACAAGCAGAAAACAAACTCAGCCATCTAACCTGAAGGCCGACAGGTCCGGGTGGTCCTGGGAAGCCTCGTGAGCCCTCATCTCCCTTCTGTCCAAAAAGACCCTGCTGACCTCTGGGACCTTGCTCTCCATCAGCACCCTGCAGGGAGGAAGTGACATCACTAACACTGCTTATACCGCAGCAAGACATACAACATACGGTATGAGACATGGATATTTCAGAGTACTTACAGAAGGGCCCGGCTGACCACTAGGACCTTGGGGACCGGTAGGCCCTGGAGGACCCTGAAGAACGGCAGAAAGAGCGAGAGAAATGGGAAAAGAAAAGAAAGAAGAAAGAAAGAAATAAGCAAGCTAATTGATTTCCATAACATCTTTATTCATCACCGCACAGTGGTAATAACAGAGCGAATGGCGTCATGGGAGAACGACACAAACAAACAGACGAATCCGAACAGGGACTCTTGAATAAATTATTATTTCAGTCTGAACTGAAATGTAAATGTAAACAGTGAATTCGGAGTGACTCACCTGCTCGCCCTTGTCACCTTTGCCTCCCTTCTGTCCCGGCTCTCCGATCTCGCCCTGTCACAATACAAGGCATTTACATATATAAATATCTGCAAATTGGTCACATGATAGAACAAATACAATATCTGTTGTTCTTGGTGATGTCTGTCTAACATATTATATTGTGGACGATAGTGCAATAATGGTCTCAGATGGTGATACCATGGTATTTTATGATCATCATATTCATGATGTACAGCTGAATTTACAGCATCATTACTCCAGTCTTCAGTGTCACATGATCCTTCAGAAATCATTCTAATATGCTGCTTTGCTGCTCAAGAAACAGTTCTTATTATTGCAACAAGAAATGCTGTTGTGCTTAATATTTTTGTGGAAACAGTGATAAATACCCTTTGATGAATAGAAAGTTTAAAAGAGCAGCATCTTTTTTAAATAAAAATCTTTTGCAACATTATAAATGTCTTTGCTGTCAAATTTAATATATTTAATGAATTCATGCCGAATAAAATTATTAATATCTTTCAAAAAATATCGTACCATTTTTAAACAGCAAAGCATTCAAGGCAATCCAAGGAAAATCAAATAATGCAATGATATTTTCATTGTATATGTAGAAAAAAAATATTTACATGGTGCATGCCAAAAATATATATAGTATTGCCAGGGGACATGTAAAAAAAAAAGAAGACCCACAATAAGACTTTTTGGTCCATTTTTGTTTGTAAAGACTTTCGGAAACTAACACTGTTATTTATTTCTCTGACTATATTTCCCAGAAGGCTTTGCACCTGTCACACATGGCAGAGCTGACACACACATCTTTCAACTATATTGCTCACACCTTAAAACTGCCAATGCTAACACATGTTGGTGTCACACACACCTACACAAACCCCAAATCTCTGTGTGTAGGTGTGTGTGAGCGTGTCATGGTGATGTCATTTCCTTTACACATTCACCTAAGAGCTAAATCAGATAATTTACAATAAGGCTAACTGCAAATTTTCTTCCCTAACCATCCATACAGTCATCAAAATAAAATATTGATCTGACAGCTGAGTAGTTTTGTGTGTGTGTGTGTGTGTGTGTGTGTGTGTGTGTGTGTGTGTGTGTGTGTGTGTGTGTGTGTGTGTGTGTGTGTGTGTGTGTGTGTGTGACCTTCGCTTCTCCTCATCCTGATCTAATCATCTACTGTAGCAAACCCACCAGATTCAACTATGATCATCAATTACATGCCC
The DNA here is from genome assembly GCF_949152265.1 of Phoxinus phoxinus. Lineage (NCBI taxonomy): Eukaryota > Metazoa > Chordata > Actinopteri > Cypriniformes > Leuciscidae > Phoxinus > Phoxinus phoxinus. Next base: position 28,241,402 of record NC_136892.1, read on the forward strand.
ATGTCTCTCTATCTTTAATTCATTTCTCTCCTCAAACCTTCTTCCCTAACTTTCTAACACTTCATTTTCTTTGGTACCTTATCACCATCCTCTCCTGGGGGTCCGATGGGTCCAGCCGGGCCTGGAAGCCCCACAGGTCCCTGAATACCATCTCTACCAGCTGGGCCTTGAGGTCCTTTCTCACCCTAATATGAGAGAGAGAGAGGATATAGTGAATATTGTAATCATACGACAGTGCAATGGGATAATAAATGAAGATCAAACGTGTACTCACAGGTCCCCCTTTCTCTCCAGCGGGGCCCGGGGGTCCTTGAGGTCCAGGTCGGCCCGGTAGGCCGGTAGGACCAGCTGGGCCAGAAGGACCACGTTCACCAGGAGAACCCTATGAATGTCAATATGAAATTTCATAACCAATGTACTTGCAGCGACTACCATTAGCTACTATGATGTCTGATTAATTATGCATTTGTTCTTGGAGAAATTCATATGGAGGCGTAGACAGCCGGCATTGCACAAAAACAAGCTATGATTTTAATGCAGAAATAAGCACTGCATTTGCAAGTTATTGATTATATAACTATGCAGCATTATATATAGCAAGATATCTGTCAAATCTGAGTATTAAAAAAATGCTGGAGTCAAGACTGCATGAAAGGAAAAGAGGTGAAGAATAGCAAGCCTTTTGATAATCTATAATCATCTATGATTTATAAACATACACTAGTCAAACATTTGGACACAACTTCTTATTTGACTTTGTTTCTTTATTTATGACTATTTTCCACATTACATTTTTCATAGTTAAATAATAATAATAAATATATAATGAACATGATATTTAAATATAAAATTTAATATAAATACTTAAGCTTCTTCTTTCAAAGTTTGGGGCCTGTAAGATATTTTAATGTTTTTAAAACAAGCCTCTTATGTTCACCAAAGCTACTTTAATTTGTTAAAAAATACAGTAAAAACAGTAGAATTGGGAAAAATAAATATTCTCTTTTTTTCTGCATCCTTGCTGAATAAAAGTATTCATTTATTTTAAGAAAATCGTACTGATCCCAAACATTTGAACGGTAGTGTATGTTGGACCCTTGTTGATGCTATTTCAACACTATCCACTCTAAAACATGAATTAAATAGTATACAAAACTAATTTATATGTAAATAAACTGATTCAGCAAACTGAGTCCAAATGCTTGACTGGTACTGTAGATATAAATCAATATAATATTCACTGAATCACTATACTCACTGAAAAGCCAGTTTGTGGAGCAAAAGGATAAAAGAGAAAGACAAAACAAGGTAAACAAGCAAACAACAAAGCGTTTGGAGAAAAGACAGACAAAAAGACAGACAATGTCTACTTACAGCGGGTCCAGGTGGCCCTGGAGGTCCTTCACTTCCTTTCAAGCCAGCTGATCCCTGCAAACAGACACATAAAACTGCTGAACGTACACAAACACATACATGTTTGAAGGTTAGAGACACAGGGGATGTTCTATTTATACTGAACAACAAACTAAAAAGCTCAGAGTTAAAAACAAAACTTGAAAAGAGTTGCACACTCGCCTGAGCAAAACTTAAGGGCGAGTTACACAAAGTTTAAAGGCAGGGTAGCCGATTTGTTCCATTTTTTTATTTTTTGTTATGCTGGTTCAAAGTCTCTTCACATCCTGAGAGCAATCACTAAGTTATGGTCTAAATGCTCTTTAAGTTGTTTATGGTCATCAGTATTGTTACTTTATGTGCTTTGAGACGTGACGTAGTTGAACGGCGTCTCTCGTGACGCTTTGCAAACTCTGCTGTACGAATTCATGTGTTTTGAAGGAGGAGTGGCTTTAGAGACTCTCTAGTCAAGTCAAGTCATCTTTATTTATATAGCGCTTTTAACAATGTAGATTGTTTCAAAGCGGCTTTACAGTGATACACGGGTAATTTAAGGTAACAGAGAATGCTTTGGCTTTATAGCGGTTCTTGAATAAAGATATTTTCCAGCTAAAGTTAGTTTTGATTGATTCACTTCCGTCGCAACGATCATTAGTTATTAAATTAGAGACCGCTAAGACGACACCGTTCTCTCTACACAGACTTTAAACGCGAACCTGTGAGAAACGCTGATGGCGCTCACGTGCGCATCAAGAATTAATTCTATAGTTATGCGCATTTGAATATATGTGCGCAGGTTTGTAATTCCCTACAAACCAAGTCTTAACAAACTACTTGTCTGGCCTTAAAAAAAAATATACAGAATTGTATCACTTCGGGGTAGATACGCGAAACCGAAATCTAAAGGAAGGGTGGGATCTTATGCTTTCAAAGCAAGCTTGCTATTTGCTAGCCGCTCTGAAAATTGCCTACCCTACCTTTAACACTTAGGGTTATGGGATTGTTTAAATCGCATGTTTCATTCTTGATACTCACCACAGGGCCTGGTAAACCTCTCTCGCCTGGGAACCCTCTGAGTCCTGGAGGTCCGTCTTTACCGGTAGGCCCTGCTGGACCTGGATCTCCCTGTGAACACAAAGAACCAGATATGATGTTGTAAACCACTACTAACCAATAGATACGGCGGTGTATTCCTGTGCATTTGTCATTTTTTTGTTCGTAAATGCTGAAGAGTAAATTTGTCGCACCTTCGCTCCCTCTTTGCCAGCAGATCCAGGTAGACCCTGTTCACCGGGTGGTCCTGGGGGTCCAGGGTGACCTCGCTCTCCCATTGGTCCTGTCTCACCTGTTGGTCCCTGAGCAAAAAGAGAGATGGATTATGGGTAAGGTATTGGGGCAGATGAATCTTTGAATCAACTCAAATGATGATTTGTAAGTGAATCAATTCTATTCAAAAGCAATTAGAAAATTCAATAACAACAAAGCAATTCACAGAGGTTGCGCATGACTTATTTAATATGTATGTCGCTACTTTATCGAAATATGTTTCATTCAAATTATATTTTTAATCTAGAGCAAAAACGATTCACTATTTCAAAAGACATACGATACATGTTTGATCAATGCTTTGAGAAAACAATGAACTGTTGTATTAGTCATTTCATATTTCAAAAAGTGTTTTTACTGTATAATCAAGGTAAGCAATCAAAAAGTCTGGAAAACATAATAAAGATGCTACAGGTGTTTCTAAAAGATAAGTGGATATGCAAATTATGCAACATGAAGAAAAAGAAAATCAGATTATATGCTTCCATTTGCATGGCAGAGCATGTGCACTTGAATATCCATATGTGTGTGTGGCCCAGTTTAAACCTGTGCCCACCTCAACATTTGCATAAAAAGTAGAATATCATGATTGCTTATGAATAATTCATCACCCAGCCAGCGCCAACATCTAACTGCATCAACAACATCATGTCAGGAGACAAAGCACAGACAGGCCAACAAACGGCCCATATGTAACCTAATGGAGCCATTAGGATTCCCCAGTGACAAACTTAGGACACCTTTAAGATAATCTGATGACCGAGTGATGGTGACATCCTCATGAATATGTATCGCATGTCTCTGGCCTCAGCCTGTGGTACTGGTGCAGGAGAAACAGATGGAGTGTGCTGCTTTCTAAGCCAAATGCTTTATAATGTTTTATTCTTCTGTGGATCGTAGATGCAGCCTAGAGTCTAGTGCGCCTGATGCCTCCAGAGCATTAAAGATACAATAGAGTGTAGAAGCATCTTAAAAATGCTTAAAAACAGCTAAAATTAGCATAGCCCTGGAAAGCAGATTTTTTACATTTCCTGAGGGGTTCTGTCTCGTACCAGGACATTGCTATGTGGTTGCTAGGGAGTTCTGTATAGTTGGTAGGTCTTTGCTTCAAAAGATCACACGTTTTTTTTTATATTGTGGTCCTGGATGAATGAACTGTTATTTATACACTATTATGGTATGTAATGATGATTTGAATGGGATTTAATTTTAATACTTTCAGATTGCTTTATTTTAATTACAGAAAAATATTTTTTTATAGTTTTAGTTTTAGTAAGCAATATCAACACTGTTATTGTCATATTTCACCCCAACATCAAAATAAAAACTAAGAAATATTCATCTTCATAAATATAATGGGACTTATTTATTATTATTTATTGTCATGACAACTGAACTCTTTCCCTCCCCAGCCTACTGTCATTATTCTCAAAAAATTCAGTCTCTATTCTAATACAGTAAATTAAAATAATCTGGTGTCGATAGAAATATTTGTTTTTAGTATTTTAGAGAATACAAACAATGCCACAATGGGAAAAAATGCAATGGTCTTAAAAGAGGCTTCATTTTCCTTTTGCTTTTTTTTTTTTTTTATTTTTTTTTTGATTCACCCTCAGTTTTTTTCATTCGTTAAACTAATCCGTTTAAGTGGAATCTTATCAGTGGAACTATTCTGGAATTCTAGAATCATTCCGAAAATTCTAAATTCATCAGCATTCTGTGTTCCACTTACCTGAGGTCCGACTACACCTGGGGGTCCGGGAGGTCCGGTTTTACCTTGGAAACCCTGTGAGAAGAAAACATAAGTGAGTTTATTTCTATAAGTGTGTGACCGAAAGTGTTTGTGGTCATTTCAGACGCCACTCACCGTCTCTCCTCTCTGGCCAGGGTGTCCGGGCAGTCCGTCCTTTCCGGGAGGTCCCTGAAAACAAGAAAGAGAGGAGGAATCAGGACAAATGATTGGATAATGAAAATCAAGATGTATGAAGTATTTCGATAGTTATATCTATAGTGTTAACATCACATACAGGTGGACCCTTAGGGCCGGGGAATCCAGCAGGTCCCTGTGGTCCCAGTAAACCCTGTAAAACAGCACAGAAATAGAAGGTAAATCTCTTTCTGAAGCAATATCCAATAATCGATACATTGGAAGGATTGAATTGTTATTTATACCGTACCCGTTCACCGGGTGGTCCTGGGGGGCCATCGCTTCCTGAATTGCCCTGTGGAGGCGTGGCGGAGAAGCAAACGAGTAAAGGAAGGAGACGGAGGGAAATATAACAGAACATTTTTAATATTTCAGTTTGTAAATGCAGTATAAAATGACCATGCAAATGGGATCAATTATTAATAAAGTAAAACTTATGCTTATTGCCCGAGGTAATGAGTGCCATTAAAGATTTGTTTGACTGATGGAGGATGTGTAGATCGGTAAAATTCCTGTTGCAGTTTAATTTGCTGAGCAGATGAGACAAACATTGCGTTTTAAAATGTATTAGAAGCTCCATTAGCTCCTGTCAATGTGTCTGCTTTTAGCTTTCATCGCTCCACAAATGATGAGAGAGGTTTAAAATATCCTGAAGCCAGAAATGTTTTCAGTCAGGGTGTGGTGTGCTTCTCCTAATTGAATTTTTATGTGCCAAACAATTGTTTTATGTGTGCGTGAATGCGTGAATGCATGTATGACATTTGTGTTTTATCGTATTTATTTGTTAATGTTGCATTGTATTATATTACAAATGTAAATGAGTGTTGGGAAAGGACAGCCTCACCTTTGGTCCTGCTTTGCCTGTTGGTCCCCTTGGCCCTCTTTCACCACGGGGTCCCTACAGAGAGAATCACGAGAAGTGTGCAAATATGAGAAAGCAGTGTGAGAAATCAGTCCTGAACTAGTCATCAGAAGGGTACGTATCATTTGTTTTGTCCTAACTTTGTTGCCTTACCGTGGGTCCTCTCTGTCCTCTGGGGCCCGCCTTCCCTAGTGTCCCCTACGTGTGACAGAGAACAACACATGAATTTAAAGCAAAAAATTCAAACATAAAAAATATTTTGTGTCAGTTCCCTATTATTAATATTATTATTAAAAGATTTGTTATAATTATTACATTCGAGTAAAATAAATAAATAAATATTTATGAATTAACAATAATACAGAATTAAACTGAATTATGGGAATAATTGTTAATTTAATATTATTTATTTTAAAGGATATTAATGTAATGATTAATACATTCTAGTAAAAAAAAAAGTATTTTTAAATTAACAATAAAAAAAATAATAATGATATATGTTTTATTTGTATGAGATATTATGCTATAATTAATACACTCTAGTACAATAAATACATTTTTAAATTAAGAATAATATATAATAATTAAACTGCACTGTGTGAATAATTATTAATTCAATGTTATTAAGATTTAATAATAACATTATTTATTATTATAATTTAGCAGAAGTAGATATATCTAAATACATACAAGCTGGTAAATTCTCATGATTCACTTCAGTTATACTGTAGTGCATATATATGAGTGAATGTGTGTGCGTGTGCGTGTGTGTGTGTGTGTGTGTGTGTGTGTGTGTGTGTGTGTGTGTGTGTGTGTGTGTGCGTGCGTGCGTGCGTGCGTGCGTGCGTGCGTGCGTGTGTGCGTGTGTGTGTGTGTGTGAGATGTTTTTGGATTATAATGTGTTTATGGGAGACTGCATTGTCTTCCTAATGGCAGCCGGCTGCTGCTCTCAGCTTAAAGCGATGATATACAGCCAATAAAGCATCCGTGCGGAGAGCTGTGAGTTTACTCAGGGCATTTCCCAGCTTTTCTTGGCCATAAGGGCTCTGATACACACTACAGCTCAGAGACCTGGTAGCTTCTATACACGGAGACTAACCCCTGATATATAGTGCACAAGTCGAAATCACCACTTTTATTATATATAAGTGATTATATTATAATTTATGTCAGTTTCACAGAATGCATCCACTTTCATTGTGCATAATATATTCTGCCTAATATATCATTATGGGTATCTGGTTTGGTATACCAGTATAACAGGTTTGGTATAACAATGTTGTGTAAACTTGTATACCATTATATTTTTAACTAATATTTTGAATTAACTTTAATTTTTATATTTTCACTTTTCACTTTAATTTTCAGTAATTTAGTTATGTGCATTTGTAATTTTATTTTATTTTACTATTTTGGTTGATTATTGTTTTTATTTCAGTTAGCAATTTTAGTGCTTTAAATTAAACTTATTTTATTTTATTATTTCTAATTTTCATTTAGTTTAAGTTTATCCATCTAATTTTTATATTGTATTTTATTGTCAGCTTTATTTCAATTACAAAAATGTTTTTAATAGTGTTAGTTTTAGTTACGATTAATAACCCTTCATACTTCTGAATTGCATTTTGATATCACATGACAGAGAATAAGTCTAATTGGAATAGAAGAGTTGATTTTCTTGCTCACTTCACAGGATTCATCAAAATGGCCATTTATTAAAATGGCTTATATTACATCTGACATATTCTATACTATATTATATATATTTTGGATTATGTTACATGATCATCATGCATTTCTTTCTCAAAATTAATATACTCAAAAGAAAACCAGAGGGAGTATATCTTTCTGCACTCAAAAAAATAAATATAGGATAAGGAAAGAGGGTGTGTGAGAGAAATAAAAAGAGAGGAAAACTCCACATGGATTTCTTTTTAACACACCCTTGTGCCTTTCTCTCCACTGGCTCCTTGGAATCCCTGGAATCCTTGAGAACCCTAAAGAGAGAAAGAGAAAAAAAAAAAGAGAGAGAGAGAGAGAGAGAGAGAGAGAGAGAGAGAGAGAGAGAGAGAGAGAGAGAGAGAGAGAGAGAGAGATTAATTCACAGGTCCATCAAAGCGAGGAGGGAGAGAGAGATAAAATGAGGAGAAGGGAAGAAAAGTGCTGTTGCAGCAGTGCATGCTGGGTCACGGTCAAACGGAAAGCTGACACCAGATGGCATTATGGGTAAATCCACTTAGCTTTGATCAAGAAGTTCAAACATGTCTGCCTTCCAAACCCGCTCTAATGCATGCGCACACACACAACCTTGTCCTTATATCAATACATGCACACACTCGAACACGAATGCTGTGGATGCTGGGTAATCACAGGCAGATGGGGTATATTTACCTTGGGGCCTTGTCTTCCCGGATAGCCTGGTAACCCAGGTACACCAAGCTTACCCTAAAACCAAAGTACACAGAAGAAACAAAACTAATCAGTCGTGACAAAACACTTGATATTGGGAATGATATTGGATCATTTGCATATTCAAATGCTACTGTATATAATGTTTTATACTCCTGTTGATTCTGTTTTGTTAGTGCTCTAATCTTGTTAGCCTTTCCCAGAATGAAGAATGAAAGCTGATTTTATTGGAAAAGGTGCAATAACAAAGTCAACTTTGCTTTGCTTCCGTGACTCCAGAATTAAGATAAATAAAGCCCTCAGTTTATTGACAAAGTGAATGTTCTCTCTGTTACAAAACTTGCCTTTCTGTCTACATAGGCATCATCCTAACTGAGAACCTCTGATTTGAGACGTTTGGAACGCTCTCCTCATGCAAAGTGCACAGGAGACTTGACTCACAATTCATTTCAATGGAGTTTGACGTTAGCATGTTGCTAAGCTAATTGCATACATACTGGTAAAGTCCCTTTAAGACATTAAGTGAAAGTCATTTCACTCAAAACACTTTTTTATATATATATATATATATATATTCAAAGAGTATACAGTTAGACCCCAAACTTCTGAACAGTTTGAACTGCCATAGAATCTGGCCTAAAGAAAGTATATTATAACATGTAGCTACTGGAACAGGCTTTGCATCAGGGGCGTATCTTAAAATACTGTCTAGGCATCTTCAGTTTCACACTCACCTTCTCTCCCAACGGCCCGAGTGGTCCAGGATCTCCAGGCAAACCAGATCTTCCTTTGGGTCCTTCAGGCCCGTCTTCACCTCTGGGACCAGCAGCACCAAGTTCTCCCTAAAGACACACACACACACACACACACACACACCCGCATTCACTCATCAAGTTTCAAGAGGTCTTTCAATCAATTTAGAGGCCCATTCTGATGAATAACACAGTAAACCACCTACTGTATATATAAGCCAATCATATCAGAGCTCATTTACATATAGAAATTCTAAGGGAAACTTGTCATGAAGAACTAAATTATGACTTTTTGGTGCAAGAATCCTTGACTAACATTATTATTGGATGTATAATTTATATTATAAGTGACCTTCATGGGAAAAATACATTTAAAAGTATAGAATATGGTCCCTTTAATTTCCTGAGTAGTTTTCAAAGGCCTCAATATGACTTACAATGTTTTAAAATAAGATATAACAAGCATTAAAATAAGCTCAAATTAATTCAAACACCTGGAATTCTACAATTAAAATGTTTTAATTGTAATTATAATTTGATTGCTTGTTTTATTCATTGTAATCTCCTAATTTCAGTGATTTTCTAATTTAAATTTAAAGACCTGCAGCGCTGAAAAGACGTGGACTCAGTTATTTTTGCTGCTGACGTTATAGCATGTGTATTTGTAGGAGTTTCCCTTTCAGATGCTAAATTTATGGATGGAGAGTATTTAAATTAATCATGCAAGGTGATTTACTAAGGTTTGTGCTAGTCTATTTACTGTTATTTGCTCCATTATTTACCGTCCAAAAAAAGCATGTCTTACACCAGACGCTAATTTGCGCTGCTGTAGGTAGATTGCGTTGGTCATTATGGAAATGATCCGGCTGTGTCCTATAATTTGTGCGCAGGACTTCCCACCCCCATCTGCGCTTTTATGGGATTGCGCTCTCACGCTAATTTGACCTGTTTAGTAAATCTGTCTATTAATGTGTGTGTGTTTGATATGTTTAGCCACTTTAAAAGACCTAATAGGCAAATCTGGGCACTTCAGCAGCATGAGAAGAGTGAAGTGCGTGTACGGCATTTAACAAGAGTAAAGGGTAATTTGGGACAATGTCCACCCACTTAAATCCCGAAGTATTTGCATATTGGCCTTTAATAACCCAGAGTGAGACACGCTTGCTCATCACAGACATTTACCCAGCGACGCAGCGAGTCAGTGTACTTTATAACACCCAAAAAATGTGATCAATTAGGCTGTGTGAATATTACGTCCCCTTCGCCCGAGGGGAAAACTGACTTCTGGGGCCCTCAATGACAAAATCTCTTGCCATTTTTGTGTGCAAAATGCATCCTACAGTCTGTGAAATAGACTCAGGAGTGTGTCATCTGGGGATATGTGATGGCTAAGGTGTTCTGAGTGGTTTTTAGCACATTTCTATGTGACCAATCCCCAGGTTCTGGTCCTTAGATACAGCTTGGGTCCGGTGAACATCTATATTTGGTCAAATCCCAAAGCGTATGAGCAAAAGTAATAGTGATGCACTACTAAATATAGACCCACTGTGATTTATCTGCTTCTTCAGAGTCGCTCTGAGAATTAAAGATCAACCCAAGTGTAAAGAGACAGAGAGGAAAGATCAAATCCCATAATTCCCCAGAGATAAATCCAAACACAAATAAACCCTTCAACCTGAGAATAAGTATCTTACCCTGTCCCCTTTGATGCCCATATCTCCTTTAAATCCAGGAAATCCATCTTCTCCCTGAGAAAGAAAGAGATGAAGATTTGACACTGAGAGCGTTGCAAACTTCCTTACGCACATAATACCCCTTTTTTGACAAATGCGAAGGGACCGATCTCCATGGCAACTGCTATTTCTGCTATTTGCCGGGGCCTGATCTTATTTTCCTGCTGCACTCTCGCAGGATCAAACTTTTTAATGACCAAAGCGAGAAGGTCAAAAATGCATCTTGGAGTATGTTATGGTTTCCATATTCAGAAGCAGAAATGAAACATTAATGACACAGGAGCAGTGCATTAGCCGCCGGCAAACGCACACACACACACAACAGCTCGTATCCATACAGACACAGTCACACGAACACACTCTAAAATTACCTTTTCACCCTTGCCTCCTTTCAGCCCGCGGACTCCATCAGCACCCTGCGGATAGAAAGAGCGAACGAAAAAAAAGAACTGAGATCAACAGAGTCCATCCAAACCTCCGAGAACCTAAACCCCTATGATGGACTCACGGTCTCGCGAACGCTGTTCATAAACCATGAAGGTGATAAAAGCTCTGTTCCAAACCCGAGCAAGCCACCTTGTCCTCTTCTATCTACATAGGCAGCATCCTAACTGAGCTGGAACCTCATAAGTGACAGATTTAGAACGCAAAGTGCATGGGAGATTCCACTCACAACTGATTCTAATAGACTTTTGTGTTAGAATGTTGCAAAGCTAGATAGGCAAACAAGCATCCTAACTGAATAGGGGCTTTCACAGCGGGTAGTTATAGAAACGTCTCGGTTACTAATGTAACCCTCGTTCCCTGAAGGAGGGAACAGGAGACGTCAACGTTACGTCGAACGTGAGCGACTGATATGGGACTAGCAAGCAGGGTGGTCCCCTGAGAACTACATTTTCCCTTTTCTGGTTGCTTTTGGGTCCCCCAGTAGGAACTCTGAAGTGACGTAAGCCGGCCGACAGCAATATCATTTAAGCACAGCATTTACCAACCATTTAGATTTACCATTTATCAGTTTTTGTCATCATGTGTCGTGGGTTTTGTGATAACTGAGATGGAATGTAGATTGAACGAGGTAAAAAGGGGTCTAATGCCTGCTACAGGCACTTTGATAGTTGTGGTTTCTATAGGCACTGAAAAAAGTGGAGAAAGCGAAAGAGGAGAATATGGATGCGGTCATTGCTAGGGAAAAGAGACAACTTGGCATCCCAGTTTTGCAAATGGAGCTTGAGGTACTGTAGTTTTAAGTTTTAGCGCCATGCGAGTTGATCAATATGCAATTTCATGTTGCATTTCTATTGGCTAGTCAGTAGACGTATGTAGCACTAGCAGCAAACACTGTGAGATGCTACATTTCTGGAACGGTCAGAAAATGATCCCAGGCTATCTTTGGACGCAAGACCTTGACAACGGCTGTCTTTGAGCCTCTCTCACTGTACGGCGTACGACCACTGTTTAGGAGCCACAACCACAGATATCGCCACGATTGGTCATCTTTCGTCTGGGACAGCCCAAAATCGTACAATGTGTACGGGGTATAAGAGACGAAATCTCCTATGACAACTTGCAGTGGTACATATCATCGAGACTGAGAAAAGATCACAACAGCGCTGACGAAGGTGACATTCGCTTTCTGTTTGTGGAGTAAGTACCGGTATATGTGTGTTTACACGGCTTTTAAAAATGGTGGGTTCCGGTATTTTCTTTAATGCCTTAAATGCTGTCTAGGTAGGAAGTTCACTACGTTTTGGAAGACAAATATGAAAAGTTTAGATGATTCTGCCTCAGGAAAGTATCAGAAACATTAGCAGGGTTTTCTTTTTATCGGGAAAAAGCTGGGGGCAAAACTCAGTAGCGAATTGTGTGACATTTCACTGACATCTTCCTGCTATTGAGCTACACTAATATCTACTGACCGATCAGAGATTGTGTTGAGTACTTCTAGTACCATTGAGATGCAAGAAACACCTACCTTTACACCTCGAGGCCCAGGATATCCGATTGGCCCTTGAGGACCAGGAGGTCCCTGTAAAGTTGAATGATTGAGTGATTAATAATAAGCTACATTATGCAAGAGAATTGTCTTTATAAAAACTCATTAGATAGAAGAATGAAGGATAAAAATGTACCAAGTTTCCTTTCTCTCCTGACGGCCCTTCTTTTCCTGGGTGGCCCTGTGTTTGTGACACAAAGATAAAGAGAATGAATATTTTCCGTGTGGATAGAAAAAGCTTTGAGAACGGATCTGAACAATGCGTGTCAGTGAAGAAAGAATTGCCAGCTAGATCACTGTACTGTAATTATTAATACAATGAAATCTCTCTGATACACGAACAATAGAGCTTGAGATGAATAGATGTGCAGCAGCGCGTGTGTGTGTGCGTGTCTATTTCCCGGACTCACCGGAGGTCCGTCGGCTCCTGGCATTCCCGGTAAGCCTGGTTTTCCATTGGGACCCTGAAGAGGGAAAAACCAGCATAAGCACTCACAATCCATTAACACTCACACACACTTCCTGTTTCAAATCATCTTCTAGTTCTAGTCACATTGGAAACTCAATATAAAGGCACTAATCCATTAACCAGAGAACCATCCTTCCAATCTCACCTTCTCTCCTGGAGGTCCGATCGCTCCCTGAGGACCTGCAAGTCCCTGTGGAAGGAGGACAGGAGTAAAGGTTAATGTGAAGTCGATGAGGGGCGGGCTCTACGGTGTCTAAGTGGGCGTGGCTTGATCAATACCTGAGCTCCGGGGTTGCCTTGTTGTCCAGGAGGACCTGGCTCACCTTGAGGACCCTGATGGGTGGAAAACAGAAGGATTATAAAGTGAATGCGTGTATAAGCGTGTTTGGGTGCCAGAGTGTGTGCGACACGTCTCAGACTTACAATGTTTCCTTTAGGTCCTGGATGTCCGTCCATACCAGTCACACCCTAAAACGAGATCAAAATAAATGAAAACATACTTAGATTAAACATTAATCATAGAGTAAGTGTAAAAAATAACATGACGGTTGATGACTTGATTCAGTTAGAATCTAAATAATTGATTCAGATAAAGTATGTACTCACGGGAGGTCCTGGGGACCCCTGGGGACCTTTGGGGCCCAACAAACCCCGAGGACCCTGGACAAGAGAAAGCAGGGAAACAGAGAGTTGTGTTCAGCAGGAAAAGTCAGATAATAGCGGCGTCACACAGATAAAGTGGGTAGCATTCGTCTGGTCATGTGACCTCACCATGCATGTTAAATAAAACAGTTTTTCTAAACAACATATATGACTCTTCGTCTCATGTGCTTCATTTGAAACATATTTGCCTAAAGTACAATTTATTTCCGAGGCATAGAAATATTTAATGCTGACTTTAAGCGTACTTTAAATATCTTATCGGACATAACTGAGTGTGTTTATGTCAAAGTTGCTCCCAATCTAAATGGTGAATATGGAGCGCACCCTGCTGGACAGAGTGTTAAACTAGTGCTTAATTGACTAAACCTTTTCCATCCCCACTACACTTCCTCTCTCTGATTGATTATATCACTTCACATCCATAATGAGCAAAATGCCTCAAAAAATGAGTGACATGCATTTGTGGTTTCACTAAACTGGAGGAAACGCTACATCACATAACACTTTACAATAATGATGGGTTAGAGAGGATACGAGTGCATGCTGGGATACGATACTGGAGGAAATATTAACTCACCGGTTCTCCGGGCAGACCCCTGGGTCCGACCTCACCGTCGTCGCCCTGGGATACAGGAAGTTATGTCATTATTATGATCCATTTAGATTAGATAAAGAAAGATTGTACAGATGATGAAGGAAATACGAAGGGATTCAATAAGGAGCTCGTACTCTTTCTCCATCCTCTCCTGAAGGCCCAGGCGGCCCCTGAGGTCCCGTCTCACCCTACAACACCAGAGACACACTCGTCAATATTCATATATAAAAATACATGATGTTTGCATTTCCTTTTGCATGATTACTGCCAAATAAATTATCAAATGGACATTGAATGTTGACATCAACTGAAATTTGTTTAAGATTCACCAATCAGAATCATGCATTATAGTGAGCCATTTGATAAAATAAAAATAAATAAAAAATCAACTCTGTTCAACATACTTACATTTTAATATATGCTCAAATAAAATAAAATAAAACGTATTTGAAAATAAAATAAATAATAAAATAGCTCTAAAGTGTTCCACCTATTTTAAAATGTTCATAGCATGTGACCCTTTTACTGCCAAATAAATCATCAAATGGATATTAAATGATGAGATCATCTGAAATAATTTTCTTAAGATTGGCCAATCATAATCATGTATTCCAGAGAGTTAAAATAATAATAATAATATTAAATAATAAAGTTTTTTTTTTAAAGTGTTTACCCTGTGCCCCTTTTCACCGGGCAAACCAGCAAGACCATCGAATCCTCTGTCACCCTGTGAAGCACACAGACAGGAAAGAGTTCAGAAATGCAGGATATTCACTTAAAAAATAATAATAATAATAATAATCATCAACTGTACTCTGTCTACATGCTATCAAATTGACCCTATTTACTTTTTATTGATCGTACTGTATCATAACTGTATGTTTTGATAAAAGAAGTCTGTCGATATGTCAATCTTCTTCAGTTTTACCTTTGTTCCCGTCTGTCCAGGCATCCCTCTGGCTCCATCTGAGCCGGGTCGCCCCTGTGCCACAGAAAACATCATTCTTGTTCATAAATCAATAAGTCAATAATAATCACTCAGGCTTCTGCACAGACTCAGTGGTTCTGGACAAAACGCAAACTTACCCTTCTACCAGGCTTTCCAGGAGGGCCTGCGGATCCCAGTGGACCACGAGGACCCTAAACACACACACACACACACACACAGGTCTCAGAACAGCTCTATCTTGCATTGAAGTGCCTTTGATTGTCATCTAAATAGAGTTGGCACACATAGCTGAGGATCGTGGGTAATTTGTGATGCCTACCTGAGGTCCTCCTTCTCCAGACTCTCCTTTCAGTCCAGACACACCAGGAGGACCCTGCAAAAATCAAATCAAGCATGAAACAAAATCATACATACTATCATGAGATGATAATAGAGATATAGTATACCGACATACCAGAGGACCACTACGGCCTGTCAAACCCATCGGTCCAGTTGGACCCCTCATCGCCAGCTTTATCAAAATAAAACAGAGCGATTAGTTTGCATACAGACGCATGTGTGTGAGATAGAATGTGTATAAGTGTGTGTCTTTTACCCTGGCCTGCTGCATGATGGCTTGCATCTGAGCCTCTTGGGCAGAAACAGCAGGACCTTTATGTCCACTGTCCCCTCCTGTACTCATGCGGAACTGCAGAGACACAAAACTATTAACATTCAGACTGAAAACAACACGTTACACATGCCAGCAAAAGTGAAAATGAATGTGTTTCATCCTAACACTGACTGGATGATTCGTTGTGGATGTTCAAAAGTAAGACACCACATCAATCTGTGAGGCAGACATGCATACGGAAGATGGAAGTGTTCAGAAGTGAATACTAGCATACTGCATTTTGCATACTGCACAATATTGTTTTTTTTTTTAATTAATGGTAAAAGACATAAATTCAACATTATTTTTAACTTTCATGCTAAATTCAATGAGTGGCATTTAGTTATAGATATAAATACAGTAAATCTGAATATTAAAAAAAATATATATATATAAAAAGCTTTAAAGTGTTCCACCTATTTAAAAATGTTACATAAAATGTGTTTAAAAATAAGATAGGTGTTTTAATAAAATAAAACAGTAAAGTACATACTGCAAAAATATAATATAGGTAGTATGGAATTCCGATTACCATACTACTTTTTAGTATTCTTTTCCCATATCAAATAACTAAGGCTAAATTATGTGACTAGTATGTAGTATGCGGTTTCATCTGTGTGTGCGTGGGTCAGCGCTGCCATCTGGTGGCTGAACTTAATCACTACACTTCCAAGAGTAATCTGCTAGTTTTAAAGTGATCCTCATGAGCAGTGCCGTTGGTTGCTTCATGACTCTGTATTGGTTTTCAAGAGTATTTCTTCGGATTGAGTAGAGGTAGTGTATAGGGTGGGGTTTAATTACAATCAAATGTTGACGTAAACACGTATACACACACCGGACAACATCATTTTAACTGTGGTGTTCTAGAACATCTGGATTTGTTATGGAAGCATTCCAGAACCCTCGACTGAAGGACATTGTGGAGTCTCTACACGTTCCGGAATAATAATAAAAAAAACTATATCGGAGTAACAGCTGGGAAAGAGGAAATTTGGGAAAAGCGAATGTGGAATCTGTGAAATGTGTCACAGCGCATGATTGAGAGGGGATCACAGCAGCAAAGGGACGATTATGTTTCTGAAATCTCTTTGACATAATTATCACTGTTGAACCACTAAATGAAAATCAAGAACTAACATCTATTAACATTCATTATGACAGGCTAAAACTGATCTCAGTACAGTTAAATGGGGCCAAGCTAAAAGCATGTGTGAAAA
Source organism: Phoxinus phoxinus (assembly GCF_949152265.1). Taxonomy (NCBI): domain Eukaryota; kingdom Metazoa; phylum Chordata; class Actinopteri; order Cypriniformes; family Leuciscidae; genus Phoxinus; species Phoxinus phoxinus. The sequence continues at coordinate 28,258,341 of NC_136892.1, forward strand.
TTTGAAATTTGAACGTGTAGTTTAGTTTTTGTAAATGTGCATGTGGTGTGCTCAGAATTACATACAGGCAACATCAGGACGGTCCCTGGAGGTCCTGGAAGACCATCGGCTCCAGGCAGACCAGCGCGACCAGGAAGACCCTGTCGAGAGCAGAGGATTGAGGGTAATGCATAAAACAGCAAGCAGGTTCTAAAAAGTTTCGAATAAATTTAATTATACAGTATGGATAAATGTCCAGGTCATATTCTTCATATTCATATATATCTTATAAATGTATGTAACAATTAAAAAAATAGTAATGGTAAAATAGGCTTCAATTTATTTTATAATACTTATATATATATCATGGTTTCTTACCCTCTCACCAGGATCTCCAGAACTACCCGGGGATCCCGTTGAACCTGGCGGGCCGGGCAGACCCTGGAACAACACAAAGGTACTGTCAGAAACACACATAAAGCCGCTGCAAACACACACACACACACGCATGGGTGTTGGTCCAGTAAGACTCTAGATCACTGCTGGACTCTTCCCATTGCTCAGTTTCTCATACTCATGTTGTTATAGTCCCAATAGAGCCATCAATTCCATCAATTCACCAGCTGAGAGAAGAGTTGCTTTACTAATAAGTAGGTCAAGAATGAAACTGAAGAAACAAAACAGACATACAGCTGTTTAGCATTGTCAGCAATAGTCACTGAGCCTTAAACAGTTCAGGGTTCCCAGTTAATAGCTACGGTTTACAACACTATTTTTATAACTACTGTTACAATGTACAGTTTCTCTCTCAATTAGTTTTGGGACAAATCCTGTTTTTGTTAAATACTGCCGTCTATCAGCTTTATTTTCCATCGTTTTATTTTCAGTGTTATCTTAATATTATTTCAATACTGTTACAATATTTATATATTTTTAAATTGCTATATATATATATATATATATTTCTATATAGCTTTAATTTTTTTTTTTTTTTTTTTAGTTTAGTTTAGCAATTTTAGTACTTCAACTTCATTTATTTTATTTAGTTGCCAAACCAACATTTCTCATTTCTTTTTATTTTTTTGTTTAATTAATAATCTATTATTTTTATTTTATTTTAGGTTTTAGCTATTTAGTTGTTTTTGCCATTTGTATTCAAATACATTTTTATATATTTCTATATAGCTTTAACTTATTTTTAATTTCAGTTTTATTTTAAGCTATTTCACATTTTTCAGTTTTTTTTCAATATATATATATGTTTTTTTCAATAATTAAAACCATTTTTAATTATTTTAATTACTTTTACCTTTAGTAAACTACAACACTGTTTGTTTTTAAGTATTGTAATTTAGTCATACAATTAATATTGTTTTATGCCAGAAAAATACATCGGGTCTTTAGTAAGAGAGATTGTCTCCTTAAAAAGCTTCGGCATAATTATCAACCTTTTTAGTAACTTGCAGTTTAGCAAAATAAAGGTAGATAAAGCTAAATAAAGGTAGCTTGACTGTAGTTTAACTGGTTTAAATTACAAGTTGCTTGTAAATTGGCAAACTAGAGTTTCAAAGTCCTTTACACACACACACACACACACACACACACACACACACACACACACACACACACACACACACACACACACACACACACACACACACGTAGACTTACTGTGGGACCCTCTGGACCAGGTGGGCCTTCGACCAGCATTCCCTACAAGAACAGAATAACACACACACACACATTACAGCATAACACAACCTTCAACACAAATATAAGATCTTAAGTGTGAGACCACCACAGCTTTGGTCAAAATCAATCATTTACAGTTTCCCTTATCCTTTTTTATTTCAAGTCTGTGGGCTGACACTGTGTGTGTGTGTGTGTGTGTGTGTGTGTGTGTGTGTGTGTGTGTGTGTGTGTGTGTGTGTGTGTGTGTGTGTGTGTGTGTGTGTGTGTGTGTGTGTGTGTGTGTGTGTGTGTGTGTGTGTGTGTGTGTGTGAAACAAACTGAAACACAGCAGACTGAACATTCTAGAACATTCAGCAGAAAAACTTCTAAAATAAATCCTAAAGTTCCAGTTCTAAAATTGGATGTAAGGATTGGATGATGGGACGCTCTATCGGGACATCTTTTACAGTTATTTTCAAGGCGAGAAACAGATTAAAACCAAGCAAACTATGAAAAGGTTTTTGAAGTTTATATTTGAATGATCTTATATTTTATATTTTCAGTTTTCATTTTAATCATAGCATTAGTTTTAGTAATTTTGTTGTGCTTTTATCATTTTCATTTATTTAGTTTTTATCATTTTATTTTTAATAGCCTCTATATTTCTATATAGCTTTAATTTTAATTTAATTGCCAAAGAAAGTTTTTTAACTAATATTTATATTTTATATTTTTCATATGAATCAACCGAATTAAAAAAAAATTGTTCTAGAGGATTTAAAAACATTGTAGTCCATTAATACATGCCTCAAAATATTGGACTCTAGCATTAGGGGCATAAAGGAGATTTGTTTACGAAAACTTGTGAGTGACGAAACTATTATAAAACTGGCAATGATTGTTTGATAACCATAAACAGCACACATTTATAATGAACTATATTTGTGAAATAATTGTATATTGTGATGTTCCACATTTGTAAGTTGCTTTGGATAAATGTGTCTGCTAACTGCATAAATGCTCAAATAAAATATTATTTATTTATTATTTATTTATTAAAGGGGTCATGACATGAGAAATCAAATTTGCCTCGATCTTTTGACATATAAGAGGTTTTTGTACCATTAAAACATTCTGCAAGTTTCACAGTTTAAAACGACTTCCTCATTAGAAACAAAGCATTATTTAATCAAGTTCACGAAATGGCTCGTTTGTGGGATTTACAAATACATTTGCATATGACTGCATCCAGAGAGAGACACTAACGAATAGTTATACATCATCACGCCATAGGCCCCGCCCACTGGCATTCAGTCGCTTTACGGCTGACACTTGCCTTCATTATAAGCCCATTATAATCACTGACGCTGTCTACACTGGATACAGTTCACAGATACACGCTCAGTTTCTGACAGACTTCATGCGCTTGAGTCTGCCGACAGTTTACACAGACTTCAGAGGATCCCGGCGTCAGACACACGTGGAGTATTTTAATGGCGTCCCGGATCACGTCGGTAAGATTGTATGTTTGTCCGGGGCATTTTTTAAACGAGGCACAGTGTAATGGAGAGGTAAATATTGTGTGTATCATGGCAAATATGCGAGGGAAATTCTTAATTAAAACGAATCAGCTGTAACCAAATATACCGTGATCTGTGTCAGGACATTCAAGCTGTTCTGTCTGGAAGACATCAGTCATGATCAATTACTGATCAAAATGTGCTCGCAAGCCTATGAAGATTATATGACCGTCACTGAGAGGTCCAGAGCCCAAAGCAGAGGATCATTAGAGACAGGGTGTAAAGTTAACTCAGGGATTTTAACTATTAGATTAAAAAAAGAACGGAAGACAACTGCATTTGTTCATTGGAACATCTTGGTCTAATCTGGCGCTTTGTAAAGATGCCGTGTGCTGTCGTGGCACTGGGCATGTTCGCTTTGTTTTGGTGCGTTCCTTACATGCCAAAAAACACAGAGTGGACATCAGTTTGTGTGTGTTTGCAGAAACGAGAGAGAATGTGGGTGCTTGCAGAAAGAAGCATGTGATTTAAGCATTTTTCTTTCTCTAAAGCACATGGTCATCCTTCATTAAAACCAGCTGTCCTGATCTGTAAGTTTGTGCTTTTCCTCGACTCTGAAACAACACTGATCCTCTCATTGATGTGTTCTTGTATCTCTGCAACATCTGAATAGCACATAAGCCCAAACGCCGCATGGTCTTTCCCTGATATGACTGCGAAGGTAAGATCCCAGCTAACATATAAATATGTTCGAAAAACGTTTTTTTTTTAGAAAATAATTCCCTAACATTCAAAAAGTACAGTTTTTTACTGTTTAAAAACGTTTTGGCAAACGTTAAGGGAACATTCCATTTTAACACTTTGCAAACAATCTGGGAATGTTACTTTTGAATGTTCTCTAAACAAGTTGTAACATTTAAAAACATTAGGCGAACATCAAATCCAACCAAACTTTTCAGGTAAAAATGTTCCATGAACAATGTATAAATAATGTTTAATGTGCTAAGATTTCAGAATAAAGACCAGATAACTATGAACGAATGTTTTATTAATGTTGCTGGGTTAGTTCATAACTTGCCACAAAGTTAGCTTAAGTTCTGAGAAGGTTTCCAGTTAGCTGGGATCTAGCCTCTTTATACATCCGGATGTTCATTCACACTAAATCCAGATGTCTTCTAGCGCTGTGTCCATGCTCTCATGCTGAGAGCGCAGAGACATCTGTTTGAAACCTCACAGCTGTTCGACATCAAGAGCCACGTGAGCAGTGAAGACTGTTTGCAAATTCCCATCATGCAAATATAATTGTCAGGCTTAGCATGGTAAACGCATCTGCAAATCTGAGACTCGGGAGTCTGAAACAGGAGTGAATCCAGATTACTCTGAGACAGACGACTGATTCGGGTTTTTAAGCTGATCGAATGTTTTCCATAATTCATTTCTGAAATACATAACTTGGACACAGTCACCTCTGATAACAGATCACTCTAAATTATAATGTAGATGCATTTTTGGTAAAACTGCTTTGAAAAAATATGTATTGTGAGAAGCGCTATACAAATAAATGTGAATTGAAATGCGACAAGATAAAACAATCCTGAGATGAGATACAGGATATTTTGTTGATTGTTTGGTTTCTATCTCAGAACAAAATTTCGTTCCATAAACTGGTATATTAAACATCAGTCATGTTCAGATTGGCTGTGATTGTGTCATTTTGCTTAGCAGATTCATATTCAGTGTGGACAGATAAATTGCTCATCGCTGGATGACTTGTTGCATCGCACCTGATTAGGACACAATGTTAATCTTTCGCTCCTGGTATACAGTATAACATTCACATTTATATACACACTACTATTAAAAAGCTTGGGGTCAGTAAAATAAATTTATATTTTTATTCAGGAAGGATGGAATAAATTGATTAGAAATTATAGAGAAATTCATGATTTCTGAAAGATAATTTAAAAACTAAAACAGTTACTTTAAATTGTGCGTGTAAAATCTTACCGACCCCAACCTTTTTAACGGTAGTGCAAGTGTGTCATACACTGAGAGCCACTTACGGGTTCAATGATCGCAGGCTCTCCTTTCTGGCCTTTCTCTCCTCTCAGTCCATCCACCTTTGGAAACACAAACTCAATTTAATTCAGAGTATATCAGTGTAAACACAATGTGGATTATAACTGGAGTTGCTGGTAATAAATAAAACAAACAATTCTGAGAACTTGATAGTTCGTATCATAGAACATATTCAACCTCATGTCGTTCAAAACCCATACGACTTTCTTCCATGGAACACAATATTCCTTTTGTGCTCAATGGAGGAAACAAAAGAAATACGTTTTTTTTGTTAATTTTCCCATAAGTTTGGATAGATGTTTGGGTTGCATTGCATGGGTGTAACTGGAGATCACCTGTCCATAGATCTCGTCGGTTTCCGCAGGCAACGCTTTGTCGCCGTCGGTGTATAGGTCGTCATAACCATACATCTTCTCCAGTTCTGCATCTGTGTAATCTGTGATGGACTCCTTAAACGTGTCAACATCGATGGAATCTGCTTCTCCACCGATTCCTCCCTGTCCTCCCGTGGCAACAGACCCCGCCCCCGCACTGGCCCCAGCACTGGCGGATCCGCCCCCGACTGAGCCACTTGAAGAAACAGACCCGCCTCCAACAGAAACAGACCCGCCCCCAACAGAAACAGACCCGCCCCCAACAGAAACAGCCCCGCCCCCTGTGGACACTGAAGAGCTGCTGCTGCCGCCTCCTCCCACGGTATAATCTCCCTCTCCGTATCCTTCTCCGTATCCCTCTCCATAGGTCAGATCATCACCCTCACCGTACTGGGTATCATCATAACCACCACCATCAACCTGCAAAAACATTAACAGGCCATCAGATATCATAACCCTCCAATAACTCATAACCCGCCAATAACTACATTTACATTTATTCATTTAGTAGACGCTTTTATCCAAAGCGACTTACTAATGAGAAACAATAGAAGCAATTAAACTAGCAGTAGGACAACAGTATGTAAGTGCTATGACCCTTCACAGTACAATCCAACGCAATTATTATATATATATATATTATTATTTTTTTATTATTTTTTTGTTAGAATAGAGAAGAAAGTAACATAATATAATAACAGAATAACTAACAATAACAGTGTTCTGTGTTCAGTTCAGCACTGTGTACATCTATGGATTTTGAAATTTAAATATCTATAAAAGATATATCTCAGATGTCAACCCAAAATCAAAAGAAAAAAATAATATCAGAGGTGATTCTCGTTATAGTCTGTAGTAAAGTATTTCCATAGTCCTAAAAACAGGCTTTATTTTCATTAAACAAAATGTTATTATAAAATAAGTATTATAATGTATAATGTTATTAATATTAATTTATATCATATATATTTATAATTAATAATAATTATATCTAATTTATATTATTTCTGTTCTATGTTTATTATAATATTATAAATATATTTTATAGTTAGCAATATAAATAACATTTTATTGATAAATATTACATTTAATAACATATGATAAATTCATAATATATATATATATATATATATATATATATATATATATATATATATATATATATAAAATAATGTATAGTTTTATTAATATCACATAGCAGATAGTTATTTCTAATTTATATTATACTGTATATGTTCTCTGTTTGTTATAAATTATAATAATACATTTATAATATATTACATATAGTTAGTAATATAAACAACATTATATTGATATGTGAAATATAACCTGGACATTGAATGTGAATTTTGAAGTAATTGCAATAATTAGCTAAACTTTCAAAACATATGAAATACATTTAAAACAGAGAAAATTCTTTAAAAATATAGTCAATACAATAGTCAATAAAAACGAAACTCACTGAGGTAGATGTAGAGGTAGAGGTAGAGCTAGAGCTGGAGCTGGAACCGGTACTACCTCCAGAACTGGAGCCGGTACTTCCTCCAGAACTGGAGCCGGAGCCGATACTGATTCTCGAACTGGAGCCGGAGCCGGAGCTGGAGCCGGAGCTGGAGCTGGAGCCAGTGCTGATTCTGGAACTGCCAGAACCCGAGCTGGAGCCGGAGCCAGTACTGATTCTGGAGCCGGAGCCGGAGCCAGTGCTGGAGCTGGAGCCGGAGCCAGTGCTGGAGCTGGAGCCGGAGCCAGTGCTGATTCTGGAGCCGGAGCCAGTGCTGATTCTGGAGCCGGAACCAGTGCTGATTCTGGTGCTAGTGCCGGAGGTTCCATTAATGATTGTGACACTTCCACTTCCTCCTCCTCCTGATGATGATGATGATGATGTGATGATCCGCCTGTCCAGGTCTCCTCCCAATCCCATATCCACCTCACCCAGTCCAATATCTACTTCTCCTGCAGCACCTGTGCCTGTGCTAGTGACCGTGATGGTCCGGGAGCCATCAGGCTGTGAGGTTGACTCGTCGTAGTATGTTTCATATCCGGTCTCGTATCCATCGTAGCCGTCATACGGGTCCTCGCCATTAGTGCTGGTAGAAGTGGAGGATGAAGAGGAAGAGGAGGAGCCACTCGATGAACTACTGGAGCCTCCGGTTCCACCCGTGATAACTGAGGAAACCACACGACTGCTATCCGGAACAGACACCTGGTAAACACAGGACATAGACACTTTTTAAGAATAGATAGATGGCACAGATTTTCTGGGAACCAGTTGATCCCAGTTAGGAATATTTCAGTTTCAGTGTGTAGAAATTCTCAGCAAAATAATGCTGGGAACTGTGCGAATCGATCTATAGTACAGTCATTTTGAGCAACATACATGAAAATATATTTTTTACTCGCAAAAATGTCAAATTATGGAACAGAAATGGCCAACAAACACAGTTTAATGATGACTTTAACAATAAATAATACATTTTAATTTAGAAAAATCTATATTTTCGCACAGCCCTAACTGTTGTTTTCATAATATTTCATTGTATTTTTTGTTAATTAAAATAAAACAGAAACATTAAATATAGAAATATTAGATGAAACCTTAAACTTAAAAAAAAAATTTAAAAAAAAAAGTTTAAGCTGAAATACTAGAATTAATAAAAACTAAAACTGAAATAAAATAAATGTATGCTAAAATAAAAACGAATAAAAATAACAATATACTAAAGCTTGAAATAAAATTAAAAACATAAAAAAATAAAAGCTAATTCAAAATATTAATAAATACTATAAATAGTACATAAATGATAATAAAATAACACTGACCGGTAGGTCTTCAGTTTCGGTTCCAGTCGCTTCATCAGTTGCCGTTTCTTTGGTCTTATCCCCGTCCATGTCCTCATAGTAGGGATATTCATAATAGTAGTTATCATCCTCTGTGTTCTGAAGAAAAATTATTGTAATATTGAGTGTTATGAAACATTAAAAAACAGTACCACCAGTGTTCCAGAAAGGAATACTGATAATTGTGTTCTAGAACATGACAGAACACAGTTACTCATGTGAATATTCTAGAGTGTGTAAGCGTGCATTTATTCGTTTTTAGCTGTCTTAGTTCTTTTGCAAGTGCATATGGGTAGCTGTATATATATTCCACGTACTGTAGTCTCATGGAATGAGATCACTCACGCTGCATGCATAGTAATTATGTTAGCAAAATGCGGTTTAAACTGGTTTCAGATGGAAAATAGCACATCACAACACATCTACCCATTAAGATATAAACCTGCACATGGATCCACTTTGTCAATCTGAGCAATGCAAAAAAACAAATGATTTCTGAGCCTGAGGACACGGACTTGAGCGTCTCTCAAGAGTCTCGCAAGCGTTGACATCCTGTAATTATGGGAATTATGACATGATGCGAATGCAGCATATGTTATGTGTTTTCCTTGATAAAAAGAGCGCAACCATTAGTGCTTATTTTATATTTAAAATATTCAAGTGAGAGCAAATATATGTAAACGTATCTGAATTTGAAAAAACATTGTATATGTTGAAGATAAAAGTAATATATTTAAAAAGCACAATATTTGAAACTTTAATTTTGATATTTTTCCTTTATAATTTTTTTTGTTTGACTTTTTATTACCTATATCTACCAATATTTTTAGCATATTTTAAATGAAATAAATATCCATATATGTACAGGTATTTGATTATAAAACATTGAATATTCTGAATATAAAACTAGTAAATATAAATATATTTAAAAAGCACAATATTGCAGGTGGGACAAATGATTTGATAATTTCTCTTATATCAATTTTACTTTTTTTTATTATACTTATATATACTTATATAAATAGTGTACATTATATTTTTAAATAAATAAACATATACAGTATATTTGAAAATAAATCTGAATATAAATACAGATTTTTCACTCTTTTTTTCATACTTTCATTCATAAGTTGTGTTCATGGCATGCTAATTAAGCAGCTCAACACTGCTCTTGGTTTAATAGATTGAAACTCCCTGAGAAGAAAGAGCAAAGGAAAGGAGGGATTCCCTTTGATCGAGTCCAGCGGAAATCCATGTTCTCTCTTATCAAGCGAGAAAGAGAAGAACGTGAGGAATTCCAGCCGCTCTGCCTCTCTCTCTCTCCCTAATTCCCACGCATGAGCAACGGATAACTCATCGCGCGCTCGTCTGTAGAGAGCCTTCGCTGATATCTAAACGCTGGACTGGTCAAAGGTGCAGGGGCTTTTCTTTCATATCGCCCCCTACTAATACTCCACGCTCAGATTTACAGCTCCTGACACACACAAACGTGAAAAAGGTGAACGCTAGGTCAGCAGAGGGTCGTTTCCGTGCCAACACACTGACATCAAAGCCCTGAAAGATGGAAGTCATTCATGGCTGAAAACGCTTTCTTTTTACAGACATACCTCAGAGATAACTTTACCATATGTCGGCCACAGCAGTTTTCCGATAAAAGGATATGAAGATTACCGACAGCTGTGTCTATTTTTCTCTTTTTTTGTTTATTTTTGTTCCTGAATATCCAATGGTAGAGCATCGCGCTAGCAACGTTTTCAGGCTGCATATACAGAACTAGAGAATTCATTCATTAACCAGCCTGACAAAACTGGAATTAAATATAGTAATCTATAACTGTGTGATTCAAGCATCAAACTCACCAGAAACTCCAGCACTAGTAACAACATTTTGAAGTTTTATCAGTCACATATATGTGAAATTATTTTTTCCGTCTCTTGTCTGCATTAAACTAGATACGTTTTTCACCCGCATTTCTCAGCCGCAGTCAATCCCACAGTTCCCTTGAGCGCGCCGTCTGCTCAGCTCCCATAGAGAATCGATTGAAACCGGTCGGTCATCTCCGTGTTATTCAGCTTCAACTTTTTCACATGCTAAATCTCTCAATCTTTCCTTTAATGCCGTCTCTTCCTCTCTCTCCATTGCGCTCAGAGGATATTGGCATCTGAGTGAACGCATATGGACTGAGTATGAACACTCGATTGACCGCATGAAATATTAAGTGGGCAATTTTTTATCTCTTCTATGTTAATACACTCCTAAGTACAATAATATTTTTGTATTTTAAATGTTATTTCTACCAGAAAGTGTCAAATATGAATTTAGAATTTTATTTTGTGACAAAAACAATGTCTATTATTGCATTTTTTTTTTTTAATTTTTACATATTGTTAATACAATCTGTCAGCCATACGGAGCCCAAACGCTCTACAGGCCGAGACCTGCTCATTTCCTCCATCTATCACTCTCTCGCGGATGAGGTCATCCGTTCGGTTGGAAAAATAAGTTGTACACCGCCTGCAGCCGGGTCTTTTCCGATGGAATGGAAAGAGCTGTAAAGAATTAATATGCCTGAATCTTACACACACACAAGTGTGGGCAGGTATTATTACTCCATTTTAATTCGTTTCTCATTCCAAAGACTGAATAAAATTGAACAGGAGTATAAATAGTCAAACAGTGAGTGCTTTGTGCAGTCGGTTATGCCAATTGTAACACCGAAACCAGATTTCGACATTTTCTTAGGAAAACCTGAGCAGTACTTGCACCAATAATACATCATTTACCATTATAAATTAAGTTCTTAGTGACATTACCGGCTCACCGTTATGACCTCTGGTCAAAACACATCTGTTATGAAAGCTGCCGTGGCTATGGATTATTGCTAAGTGCTTTACTGATGTGATGGTTTTATTTTCCCAGGATTAAGATTTAAAAGTGCTTCGGATGTCCGAACACTCAAGATGTTCTTGACTTCATTTGAGCCGATCACGACGAGCTACAAGAACCTGATCTCTGCTGTCTGTTTTGCTTTGGTTTTGTTCAGACTGGGTCAAACAGAACACAAAGGATTCTATGACATCCTTAGGCCATGTGTATTTTTTCTAAAGTATTTTTTTCAATTGTTTTCAATGGGAGCATTTAAGGCGAGACAAGGCAGGCAAAAACATCGGGGGGGGTTTTTTCACTGGTCAATTTTGAGATTTTGGGCTATTTGTCTTCTTTCAGACTTGTGGTGAAAAAAAAGTCCAAAATACACATTTTGGTCTTTATTTTACTACACTTTGTCTATTTGCGCCTGTAGATTTCTCCTAATTTCAACAAAAGTTGGCGTTCTAAATCAACACGCTGCTCCACGATCTCTGTCTGCACCCTGTCATCACACATACCGTTGGAAAGCTCTCTCTCTCCTGTACAATGTTGTCGGATCCAAATATGGTCATTTCCTTTTTATCAGCAACCAATCGTGAAAGTACAATGGGCACTTAACTCTAAAAGCGAAATCTCATTGGCTGATGTCTATTTCTGACAACGTGATTGGTTCAAATGCATCACGTGACGCGCTCTGACGTTTAGATGTGTGTTTTTGACTGTTTTTCTGCTCAATTGAAGGCCATAAATGCTGTGTTTATGAGTTTTGATGTGATTTAGGTGGTTCGTATTGTTGTTGCTAATGATTTGATGAGATATTGTGTCTGTAAATAAATAGTTGTTTCCACTAAAAAAGTATGAATTTTTACATTACAAATCTTTAAATGCCTTTTTCTCAAAATGAGTTTTTTGTCATTCTCCAGTATAAACATCTCAGCCTAGCACCCATGTACACCAAACTTTCCAGTTATACACTTAGCAGTATTCTGAAGATATGTTCAGAGGGATTTGTTAATAAATTATTCCTGGCCTGATTTATGTGACATTTCTAATAAAAAAAATATGGTGAAAATAGATTTTTTTTAAGGCTATGGACAGTATATTTTGATTTCCTATGAAAGCATATATCCTGAAATCCCTTTGAACATCTTTTCTCATCTTGTGTGTAATCAAAACGAAAAAAGAATTTTGCACCTGGCTTTATCATATGTTCAGATCTATTTACTGAAAATATATGCAAAACTGTGCATATTAAATTAGATAATGCCTAATTTGCATAATTAAACATACAATTTTCAAAAACTTGTAATACATTTTTTTTATGAACTTGTGTAAGTAATCAACTGAGGAAGTTTTATGGTGATATCTATTATTATTTTTACCCTATTCACCTGTAGTGTCTCGCCTTAAAAACGTCAAAGGCGCTGATCGTCTATTTAATTTGGTTTTTTTAGACGCAGAGAGTTTGAAATTTGGGTAAAACGCAGAGATCGTTGATAATTTATACATTTTTTCTCATGCGCAGCATTTTTAAAAACAGAGCACTTTGTTTTTTGTTTTGTTTTTATGGACGTAGAGAGTTTTTAACTTTGGGTGAAACGCAGCGCTCATCACTGTCACATTTTACCCAGCCGTCCAATCGCAGTGGAGGAGGGGCGGGACGAATATCACACCAACCAACCGCCACAACAGACGACAACAACAAGCATAATAACAGAACAAAATGATTTAAAACAAGAGCCCGAGCAAAAACTTTACATTGTATCGACATTTTTATATCGTAACACTTCACCGGATATTCCGTATCATCGGATATAAGCGTCTAAGCAGCAGGGCTAAAAAAAGCTTTGGTGGATACACGACCTTATCGCTCTTCCATCTCTAGAGGGAATCTTGGAGGAAGTATGAACTTACATATTCATCAGTGTTTGGGTCTTGGTTCTGGGGTTGTTCTGGGGCAGGAACCTCACAGTCGGGGCTGTAGTGCTCACAGTAGTCGAACGCAGCACGATGGTCCGATACGATCATCAGCTGCTGGATGTCACCCTGGAAACAGAGAAATCTGCCATTACAACTTCTGAAGAGAACACAAAACAAATATAGAGGACTGACATATCTTTATACTTGATCTAGGGCATGTAAAAGGAAACATGAGGCAGTGGACCAGCGGAGAGAGACACACTTTTACTCCCTATAGACCACAGTGACTGCCAAATCTAAACTGATCCAAGTTCAAATAAGGATGTAATGGATTGAAGTGCAGAAGAAAAAAAAAAGTTATATTTTATACAACATACAGGGCTAATTCATTTATTTACTAAGAAATGTGAATTATTTTGACTCTACATACAAATAAATGCTTAAAAAATCTAGTTGATATTGATAATAATAACTTTGTTAACACTTTATTTTACAGTGTCCTTGTTACACGTTAGTTACTGTAGTAATAACTATAAATTATGCATAATTACATGCAACTAAGCCTAAACTAAACCCCAATCCCTGTAGTAAAGTACATGTAGGTAATTATTATTACATAGTACTTAAATAAATAATTACATATTATTATTATTAAAGTAATTCAGTAACTGCTCAGACTGATTTGTAATGAAACTGTTAACAGAAAAAAAATGAATAAGCACTGTTCTTGGTTGCCATCCCTATAAATGAAATGTATACCAATGCATGAAGAATTGTCAAACCGCAATCACACAATCTGGACGAGCTGGGCATTCAAATGAACCAGGAAGTAAAAACATCGCATCAAATTCATCCAAAACTCAAAACACACACAGAAACGGCAGAGATCGCTGCGCTTTCTGCAGAAAAGCTGTTCCCTTTCATTCAATAACCATGGTTTTTGGAAAAAAATAATGAATACAGTATGGAAAAGGGATGAAACACCTGTTGCAATAGGACAGGAAACAAACACACACACACACACACACACACTGAAAGTGGGTCACAGTCTGGGAGGAGAGAGTTGAGTCAGAACCTGAGCGGGCGCCAAAACTGTCCAATCGAATTAGGGCACAATGACCAGCACCTGTACACACACACACACACACACACACACACACACACACACACACACACACACACACAATCATGAGAGCATGTTTCTCTTGTTCCCACACACACACACACACAATACTTTCAACCATGACCAGTATAATCTGCTTCTAATTCATTCTTCTGTAGAGCTTCAAAAATGATTTAATAACTGATGGATTTTTAGAACCGCAACACTGTTATTTTCCTGTTTATTAATGTGAAGCTGCATTGAATCAATCTGTATATTGTATACGGCGCTATGTATAAAAAAATGATTTGACTTGACTCACAAACAAATGACTCTTTTGAATCAGTCAAAAAGACTCACAAACTCACAAGTTAACGGTTTGAATCAGCCTGGATGTTTTTATGACCGCATGTAATAAAAGATAAACATTAACAAACGGGCTTGATTATAATAAATGTTATTTTAATTCAATAATAAAAAAAACATTAAAATATTAGGACATCAGCTTGATTTCCAATGATGCACTGCTGTGTTAGTTTATCGTTAATTCTTGTTATTAGATCATGTTTATAACACCAATTGTATCTGTTAGTCAGTGATTTTTCAATTGATGTTCTTATAATTGTTTTAATTAGTTATTATAATTCAGTTTGACCAATTTTAGTTCCTTACGGTTTGTTTTGAGAGTTAAAGTCCATGTGCATGTTAAACTAAATAAATTAAGTGAAACTTCTTCAAAACCATTACGAAACATAGTACTGTTTAGCTTTGTTTGTAAATGTGCAGGAATTACCACACTGATTTATTATAGCAGTCAGATTCATATATCAGTTTAATCGGTGACTTTTCCTTGTTATACACGCACAAATACACATTTTTCCCACAGCAATCCAAGGAAACTTGTACAAGCAGGCGGAGAAAATGTGGGCAAAGTGAGTGTGAACTCGGGAAGATGAATGTCTGGAACTGACATGAGTTTAGAGTCAAACATGAAGAGACTAGAGCACACACACACACACACACACACACATTACCTAATGGAGAAGATTTAAGTCATCATGGGAAAACGAGAGAGAGAGAGAGAGAGAGAGAGAGAGAGAGAGAGAGAGAGAGAGAGAGAGAGAGAGAGAGAGAGAGAGAGAGAGAGAGAGAGAGAGAGAGAGAGAGAGAGAGAGAGAGAGAGAGAGAGAGACACGCAGAAGGCTCTCGAGGCTGTGTGGAGATTTGGCTAAACACAAGAGCTGCGAAACACGATCCACAGAGAAAACTGGAAGACAAAACGCTTCTAGTGTCGACCTAACAGCTGAACACAGAGTTCTAGAGGACACATTATATAACAGAGAATTATGGGTAAAAAAAAAAAAAGGAATTCTCAGAGAAACTTGACAAGTTTTACTTCAAGCGAAATACATTAGTTACAACAACTACCGGTGTGTTTACTTAGGAGTCATATAAATGAACATGGGAAATACTGAAGGCATAATTGTTTTTAATTAAACAAATGCGACCTGGAGCATTACATTTTTCACTCTGTGTAGGAGAAAATCACATTAAACAAAATAAAAGTAATTATTTCAGTGAGACGGGTGTGCTGCGGAGGACAAATCGCTTTCATTAAATCACTCATTTATTTTATTAATTGATGTAATTCTATTATTAGCATGTCGTACATATTCACTAAAAGTTTGAGATTTTTTTAATTAATGCTTTTATTCAGCAAGGATGTATTAAATTGATCAAAAGTGACGTAAAGACAATTATAATGTTATTTCAAATGAATGGTGTTCTTTTAAACTTTCTAAAATCACGGTTTCCACCAAAATATTAAGCAGTGCAGCTGTTTTGAACATTGAAAATACTGTAATAAGAAATGCTTCTTGAGCAGCAAATCAGCATATTAGACTGATTTCTGAAGGATCATGTGACACTGAAGAGTAATTTTAAGTAAGAGGGAATTTTAAAATAGAAAACAGTTCTTTTAAATTATAATAATATTTCACAATATTAGTTATACAGTATTTTTGATCAAATAAATGCAGCCTTAATGAGCACACGAGTTTTCTTTCAAATAATGTCACCACCCCCGAACTTCTGAACAGTACATTTGCATAATTATTTTCTCCAAACAGTGTCTGTAGCATCAGTGTCTTCCCTGGTTTCATTCCCTGGTTTTGTTCTATTTGTCACTCGTGACTTTTTCCGAAGGCTTTACTGTAGGAACAATGACTGTAGTCATTTCTCGTTGGCTGTTGCTCTGGATTGTTTGCCAGTGTAAACATGTGTTTGGACCTGACACCAGATTCAGATCCCAAAATCCCAGAGTTTCCTGAATCCACACACACTTCAAACATTTTGAACTGGCCCAAAACACACAAAGACAAATCTACTGTCTTAATGTAAACTAAATATAATCACAGTAGACCTGTAATTTTAACAGACACTCTTATGTTAAGCTAATTACATGGACACAATGGTGACAGAGCAACTATTATTGAACTTTACAACTTTTCATTGAACCACATATGCACCCATGCAAAAAAAAATCAGATGAACCCTTAACCTTAAAACTTTTGGCATTCTTATGATATAATCCTTCATAAATCCCCATTTCCCTTGAATCTATGATTAATCACAGTCATTCTCCGCTGCTCATAAGCTAACAACAGCACAAACTGAAGTAATACTCTTTTCTCTGTCGTGTGAATATTATAAACTGGAATAAATCAGGTCTAGATCTGTAAAATGAACCCGTGCACTTTCTGCATCACTGCAGATTCTAACATACAGTATTTGTGTTTGCATAGCATGAAAGGAGAAGAGCAGAAGAGCAGAAACAGAGGAAGAGCGAGAGAGGCACAGAGGTGTACAGAGACAACTGATCTATTCTGGGATTTCTGTGTGTCTGAGAGAAGTTTATCACATTAATGTGGGACAGAGAGAGAGAGAATAATAGACATTGCATTGTCAGCAACTTTGAAATACGAGCGCCTTTTTTGCCAAAACTCCCCACATCTCTCTCTGGAGGCCGAGCTAACTGTTTCAGCAGCTGCCTGTGGCGACGCACGCAGCCAAAACACTGCACACACACACACACACACACACACACACACACACACACACACACACACGTTTAAATGCTTCAAAACGCCACAACTTTTCCGAAAATTAGTGTCGCGGGGATGCAGTCAACAGAAGGGGGCGATAGACGGCACTGCTGCAAATAAGCAAAAATGGAGGAACGGTCCCAAACTTTTCTGGTAGGGAGCCCAGAGTACAACACGTTCCCTTCAGGACTTGAAAACATCTCGATTCCTTGTTCTGTCCTGCGATATTTCATTTCAACAGACATGCAACATGCTTACACACACACACCCATTGGGTGAATCTCATGAAAACACGTCTGAGTAATATTTCAGCCCAAATGGTTCTTTATGGTCCGTATACATATACACACACACACACACAAGCGTCTGTGTCATATATCATTATATTATTATATATGCATTATATATGATAATTTTCATACATATATATTTATATATATAATGTATAGATTTATAATATAAGAATAATAAATAATTTATAATTTAATGATTAATTTATAATGATTAATTGAATAATATAATGTATTAATTTATTGTATAATTTATAATATATCATATTATATAATTTATCATATATAATAATATGATATATTTATCATTACAATATATATATATATATATATATATATATATATATATATATATATATATATATATTCTAAAGATAAAATTATAATATTATAAATCTATAAATGAGCAGTATTATAATGTATAATGTTATTAATATTTACTTTATACTATATATTTTATAATTAATAATTATTATTTCTAATTTATATTATATCTGTTTTATTTTTATCATAAAAATAATATAGTATATTAATAATATAATATGTACTGTATAGTAATATAAATAACATTATATTGATAAATAATACATTTAATAATATATGATATGTATATTCACAATTATCATATTGTTTTCATGCCAGTCTTTTGAGTATTTGTGCAATTCTCATTATTCTCATTGGTGATTCTCATTAAAGTAATACATTATTTTTAACTGTACAATGAAACCCGCATGATTTAAAGGTACATAACACAATGATACTTTACGTTTTGTATATCTTAATGTGTTTGTGAGGAAATGTGTTTAATTATCATTACAATTATGACACAATTGAAAACATCTTGGTGTTTAAAAAACTGGTTAATCGTACTGATTTTGGAGTTAAATTTTGGACAACTTCTTGACAGGTTGTGTTAAATTCACCCATGCATACACACTCTGTCCGGTTTAACTGGAGTTTTAAGGCTTTTGAGGTCTTGCACTTATTAGGTTTGTTTAAAGATGACATCATCGCAGCTGCTTATGACCTCATCAGCCCGAGACACGGGAAACAGACCACATGTGATCCGCATTACAACATGGACTCTCGCAGTGGGAGAGATTGCAAAAAGATTTTACCGAAGCAGCATGAAAATCACCACAAGAACGACTAAATATCTGGGCGAGCTCGAGACCACAATAGCCACATGCACACGTGTGACGGTGTCCACACACACATCCAGGCAGTGTCTGGCCATTCTCAAGAGGAAAAAAAAAACTTACCACAGAAACCAAACCATCCAATGACGTGAACACACACACAGTGGCAGCGTCTGGAGACCTTTAAGATCTTTGCCAAAAGCAACAGGCATGTCTACCACTGCATTTTTGTCCACCAACCCTCCATCAAGTTTGGCTACTTCATTTCTCCCATTCTCCATCACTCACCTCCACTTTCACTTCTCCGTATCATTATAATGGCATCTCCGGCCCTACAGCTTCTTGGCTTTTTAGGATCAGCTTGCTGATAAATGCTGGATTAACTCCTAAACCAAATGTTCTAATGTATCTCAGGCCCTGTTTACGCCTGGTATTAAGAAGCGTTTTGGTCGATCGGATCACAAGTGGACGACGCTAAATACAGGTGTAAACAGGGTCTAAAACTTTTGAGCTTGTCCACTTTCAACCACTTCCAGAGGTAGTCGAAAACGCATTCGACCGGATTGCTTTCGTAGTGTGAACGCTAATGTGGTCGAATGTGTTCAAACAGCCACAAAAGACCGCCTACTCTCCGCCTACTGACCTAATGTGTAAACATTTCGGGAAGCGCTCTGGCCAGACAGGATTTAAACTGTCGGCTGAAGACCCAAGTTTGGTTTGAAGACGAAAAACGTACCAAGCACAATGTTCTCTCACCATTCCTGATTTCTAACACGCACTCACAGTGTCCGGAAGAGAATGGATACCCGACCCGAGCCTGACGGTAGGCTACCCGACGGACCAGGCCGGGTTCAACAGATATTTAGAAATTATGTTCGGGTTCGGGTCGAGCTCGGTCACATCAGCGCGATAAGGCTGAACATTTTAAATTTAAAAAAGCTTATTATGAAGGTAGCCAATGGGCCTGTTTCACTTGATGCAAACAAAGGTTAGTTTTTGTAATTAAAATCAATTTAAAATATTACCATAACATCCGTCTAGCCTGGTTCTACCAGACTCTCGTACATTTCATTTGTACAGAGAGTCTGGCCTCTCTCTATTGACAAGCGTTAATTTCCTTGAAGGCGGGTACTCTGTTGAAGTTTAAAACTATTGGATCTGCCCAGAGTCACTCTGGATCTGCCATATCCAATCGCTAACGTTTGGTTGTGACGTATGACGACTCAAACTAGCGCACAACCTCAACGTCATCGTTCTCAGCCACTCCCTCTGTTCGCTGATTGGACCGGTTAAAAATTGACCGGAGAAAACCCAAGAATATACCACAATCCCAGACGTAGTTCTGAAGGAAAATGAAAATTGAGCGGAAGTATGTAGGAGGGCGGAGCCAGGCTAACATCCGTCTTCCTGCGTGCGGAAATTTGTTTATGTAGCTGTGACCATAGATACGGGCTCGGACAAAAATATCTTAATGCCTGTCGGGCTCGGGTCGGGTTCGGTTACTGCGGGACGGGCTCAGACAGAAAAATGTGGCCCGATCCGCACTCTCGCGTTCATATGTAAATTGTGTGAGCTTATTTTGTCCATTAGATCGAAAGATCTGAAAAAGTCCCACCTACTTTATTTACTCAATTTTGCTCCACTCAGAAATGTATAAATGCAATACATTTTTATACTGTACAAACTGTATATTCTATCCCCTAACCCTGAACCTACCCCTAAACACACCCGTCATATTAAACTTCTTGCATTTTTACATTTTCAAAAAAAAAACATAACTTCTTTTGATTTATAAGCTTTTTTCCTCATGGAGACCGAAAAATGTCCCTACAAGGACAAGGATTTTGGATATTGCCATCTTTGTGGGTTTACCTGAACCACACACACACACACACACACACACACACTTCTGCTGACCTGTACATGTGCTGTGGAAACCCCCTCAATGATGTCATGAGACTCCTCATCCTGACCAGAACTTTCCACAAAAACATCACCTTTGTCTCTGCGTGTGTGAGATATTTATGCACTGTTATGAAGCAAACTTTTCCATCTGATACAAGCCTAAAACTGATATCAGTGTGATGCTAGAGGAGATTGAAGATAAACATCTGCCTTGCTGTCTGCTGTCTACATAAGTGCGTACTTTCTAAAGCAATATTCTAAATGAAATAGAAATGTATAAGTGACTGATTTGTAACACTCTACCTATGCAGAAACTCACTATTCAGATAATATATTGTAGTCATGCACATAAGATACTCGACTCACAACTGATTTCAACATAGTTTGATGATTAACATGAGGACAGAATAAAATAATAAGCAAAAAATGTTGTATGCCGCTGCTACTTATTTAAATCAGCGTAGGGCTGTAAACGATTAATCGCGATTAATCGAATCCAAAATAAAAGTTTGTGTTTACATAATATATGTGTGTGTATTGTGTATAATTATTTTGTATATATAAATACACACACATGCATGTATATATTTGAGAAATATTTGCATTTATATACTGCATATATATTTTTATATGATTTATATTATATATAAATAGAATTATTTTATATATAAATAACACCTTTTTCTTAAATATATACATGCATGTGTGTGTATTTATATATACAAAATAATTATACACAATACACACACATATATTATGTAAACACAAACTT